>NC_012870.2:28264476-28566630 GCF_000003195.3 Sorghum bicolor | reverse complement strand
TTCGAATACCGGACCAAATCCAAGATATTGAAGATGTGGAACTTGAACCGGATTTAACTTATTCGGAGTATCCTGTCCGAGTACTGGATCAAAGAAATAGGGTTACTCGAAGAACAACTACCAAGTGGTACAAGATACAGTGGAGCCAGCACTCTGAAGAAGAAGCCACGTGGGAATCTGAAGATTACCTGATGGAGAATTTTCCTGAGTTCCACGCTTCTCTTCAGGACAACAGCTGATATATAAGAAGTGTACTCTAATGAAGGAGAGGAGTAGCCGATGCCATGTACTTTGTGTACATATATGTTTATAATGGAGTGGTTTCCCCCAACTTCTTGCTTTATGAAAAAGTCGAAAATGAAGAAGTTTTGACAAATTTCCTTTTCCATTACTTACCCTAAGGCTTTAAATCTCGGGGGCGAGATTTCTTTAAGGGGGGAGGGCTGTAACATCCCCGATGTTACGATTCCTAAAATTTGGATCATGGCATCATCAGCATTGCACAGCATATTGGTTAAGCACACCTTGATGCATCAACTTAAAATGAGTTTAATTTGGTTGAATGTGCGTAGGGAATTAAAGTGTGTTTATCTTGTTAGTGATGCCTGGGTTGGTTGCTAAAACCCTAGGGTAAAGATTTTTCCGAAGGCTTAGGGGGGGAAAAACCCTGATTTTTGAACCCTAGATTTGCCCCTTTTTGTGCAAATTAAAAACTAAGCAAAATTTGAGGGTGAGTTCAAAAGCAAAGTTGTAGATCTTGTCAAGATGTACAACTTTGGTGTTTTGAGTTTTTGGAGTTTCAATACAAAATTCAAAGTAATTTTGAAAATACAGATTTCCAGAAAGTGTCCCCTTTTCCAATTTAAACCTCCAATTCAAAATCCATTGGGAATTTTAAAAAGTGGTCAACATGAAAGTTGTAGAGCACAAAAAGTTGAGCAACTTTCATGTTGGGAGTTTTTCAAGTTGTTTAGGAAAAACAAAAGTAATTTTAGAAATTCTGATTTGCCCCAATTCAAAAATTTGAATTTCCTTGAATTGGGATTTGAAATCCAAACTGTTTTGTCAAATTCATCTTGTTCCACTCAGATTTGGCTTTGGTCACCAAAAGAAGTTTTGTAGTTTATAAAATTGTGCACAACTTTTGTTTTGATGGAATTTTGTGTTCCGTTCAAATTTTGGGTGAATTCCACAAAAGTCAGAAAAGGGGGGATAAGGGTCTGCTATAGTGATCCGATATGGATCACCGGCTCCCTGTCCAGCGCAGCCGCCGCGCGAGCAGCGCTGCGCACATGCGTGCGTGCACGCAGCTGCTTGCTGCCAGGGTCGCCAGGCAACGTGGATGCCCCGGGCTTGCTTTCCCCTCCATTTGAGCGCAGCGTGGACGACGCCGTGCGTTTCCTCCGTCCTGAGCCAAAGAACCCGACGAGTCTTTCTCTCCCAAATTCACCATAACCACTCCTTCCCGAGCCAAGTTGAGCATCCCAGAGTCTTCGTCACCTTCGTGCGAACCCAGTGCACCCCCAAACTCCCTCTCTAACCCCCTCAAACGCCAGAGCTCCTCCCTCTTCTCCAACTCCGGCCGAGACCGCCGCCGCGGAGTTCTTCGCGTGGCCACGGTGTTCCAGTGAGTATCACACCCCGCTGGCGACTGTTTCAAGTTCCTTCCGTGCCCCGGTTGCTCATGCGCTCGCTCCCTCTCTTTGAATGTGAGCAGGATCACCGAAACGAGCTTGCCGGAGCCAGAGCCCCCGCCCGACGACACTGCCTCCGTCGCCAGCAGCTTCAGCTGCTTCCCCGAGCCTTGCAGCGTGAGCACCATCCTCCCCAACCCCTGTGGAAGCTCGCTAGGCCGTCGGCTTGCACTCTACCGGGTCCTGGTGGCCGGCCGATAGTCGGCCATGGCGTCCGTCCGCCGGTGACGCGGTTGCGATAGACAGAGGGCGGTAGAGCGCGAGTAAGTGGTAGAGATCGGTCCGCGGAAGTGAGGCGGAGCTGATGCGCACGCGCGCGGGGGCCGGGGACCTCGCTAACGGCCGCCGGAGCTGCGGAAGCGCCGTCGTGCGTGAAGGGGACGAAACTGACAGGTGGGGTCGCCCTGTCAGTGTCTCGTTGGAAGAGGGGGGGATCCTGACGAGCAGGGCCCGCTCGTCAGTGGCCGCGTGAGAGAGAGCGCGCGCGCAGTCCGCGCGGGAGAGCGCTCGCGGGCCGTCTTGGGCCGGATCCAAGCAGGCCGCCAGTTCAGCACAGTGCACTTTTCTTTTTCCTTTTTGTTTAAAAATGCTTGATGTTTGGAATTGAGTAGTAAATTGTGTGGTGATCCAAAAATGATGAGAATTTTTGTATAGCCTCCCTGAAATATTTAGAACCCAAGAAAAATATTAGGTTCTGTTTTCTGATAGTTTGCAAGGGTATAAAAATTGGCTCTTTAATTAGTAAATAAAACTTCTAGGAATTTTAATAATTTATTTATGTGTCCAAAAATCACCAAAATTTATGGGAAGTCTCTGAATATTATTTCCAGGCTTCACACAAAATTTGGTGGCATTTGGATAATGTTTGAATAAAATATTATTAAACCCTTATTTAGTAATTAAATAATAATTCCAAAATAATTAAACAGTGATTAGTTAAATCCTCATAATTAGGGTTTGAGTGACTTTGGGATTATGTGATGACCTGAGGTCATTAACCCTAATGACCTTTGGCGTTTAATTATTGTTTGGCCTTAATGCTTAATTACTGTCATTAATGATTAATTAAGAGTTAATTAAGGTAACTAGGATTAATAATTAGTTAATTCAGAATAATTATGGATTAAGAAAAATACTAATTTACAGATACCACCTCTTGGGTAAAGACACTAAGTTGTTAAACAACTTTATTTATTAATTATTCTGAGTTGCACCAAGATGGCAAGTTGTACTCGACTTGATCCTTCTTGCATAATTACGCATATCATGAGCATTCATCCTTTTACGTATAGTGCACGTGACCGAAGGAGCGCCCGTTGAACCAAACCCCGAGGTCGGTGCTCCGTTCGAGGAAGTCAGATCCGAGACTTGGGAAGTCTCCGAGGGTTCCTCTCTGCCCTGCAACCAAGGCAAGCCCCGGATGCATTAACCCCTCCTTGAATGTTTTAAATCTCTTATCACTTATGAATTGAAAATGCTGCATTAGGTAGTTGAGAATTGGGTTAACCTACTTGCTGTATTTACTACCTTGATATTTGTTATCTTGTTCTTGGCACCTGTTTCGTTTTAAAACTGCGTAGTGATGCTTAGCCCTGCTACTAGATAGGTTTTCAAACAAAGTTTGAAGGGTTGTTGTGGAATACACTTATGGTCAATGATGTTCAATTTGAGACCGGTCGGTGGACTTGCTTTAAGAATGGAGTCTTAAAGTAGTGTCTCCAACTGTGTCAGTTAAGGACCGGTCCGTTGATGGCCTGCTGGGTTGAGGATTTATAGTACTAGCCACTTGCCCTCGGTAAGCCCGGTCTTGTGATCCCTCGACGCGAACAGCTACTCGCGCACTGGGAGTGGAAAGATGGCGAGAGTAGTGTGTACCCACCTTACGGATCTGAGATGACCGGAAAACATCTAGATCGGCTGTAGGATGGTGGAGTACTGTGCTCTCGGGTGCCGCGAACCTGGTCAAATTTGGGGAGAGCTTGATTTGGGTTGATATATGCAAGATTTGGTTCTACATATGTCGGGTGGTTAGGAACTCCAGCTGGATTGCTAAGCGATTCGAATCGTCGTTGCTCCCCGATTGGGAGACTCAATTCCTTCGACCCTCATCGTAGTGAAATATGCAACTAAGTGATAAAATGAGAAAGGGGAAATGTCTCATGAGGTTCGGATCCCAATTCCCGGACTCAGAGCGACATGAAGCTATGGCCGTCGGATAAATAATACTTTATTTTAGGAATAGGAACTCACAGACTTGTCTGTGCGAAACAACTAGATAGACTGTCCTCGAACTCCTCGGCCTCTGCGGAAGAGGAATTCGCGGGTAAAACTTGAAAGTAAGGATGCACTATTAGTAAGCTTTTTGGCAAAACACTTTGGCTCCTTGCTCAGCCACTCCTTGTCTACCCTAAGCCTGCATTCCTACTTTCTCCTCTTTTCCACCGGGTAAGTCTTGTTGAGTACTCCCGTACTCAGGGTTTTCCAACCCCTGTTGCAGGTGAAGCGCAGGAGCCGACTTGTTTCGGACCCTGTTGTGTGACCGTCGTCGTGGTTGACGACGAAGAAGAGTGAACGTGACCCATGGGCAGGGTCTGTAAATTTGTGATCGATGTACTAAAGCTTAAGTTTCTCCGCGGGATTTGGTTTGTAATAACACTATGCTATTTGGAAGAACTCCTTTTGTAAAATAAGTTATGTAATACTTCCGCTGTTTTACTCTGAAATATTATTTTGGTCGTATGTCGGTTGTGGTACTGCAATGTCTTCGCAACGAGTGATCCTGGTGTTAAGGTGGCCACTTGCTATCCTGTAAGGGCGAGAAGAAGAAGTTCTCGTTAAATGACCATCACCAGTGGTCAAGACGAGCCAGCTTGGCACGCCACAGGTAGCAGTGGAATGAGCGTCCAGCGATGCTCATCAGACTTCTAAAGTGGGAGGATCCCCGGCATCACCGTCAGAGGTCCTTAGGACAATGACAGGTGTCGGTGGGCCCAAACACTTAAGGGGTTCTGCCACAACAGGAAGAGCGACCCGCCTACCAGCACCTCGACCAGCAGGCCTCGAGCCACCCCACGTCGAGGCTCTGGGCCCCACACAAACAGGCGCAAGTCTCGGCTCAGCGTCTCCCGCCTGGCCAGCGCCTGGACTAGTACTCCCATGACCCGTTTCCCCTTTACTCGAGGCCGCGGCGCGGCCACGGGTCAATGGCACCGTCGCCAGAGACTTAACCTGGTGGACCGCTTGTCACGGTCGACTTTGCGCGGGCAGTGGGGGGTGTCGACGCGAGAGCGGCGCGGAGATGACACCCTCTATTGACTCTCATGAGGCCCACTTGGTGCACCCTTAGGGACTCCCGTCTGCGGGACGTCGACGCCGGTCTGAGGCGGATCCTCGAGGATCCTGTCGAGGCGGGACGCCATCCCCTCTGAGTCGTCGCTGCCGTCGTCGCCCTCCTCGCCATCGTCCTCGTCGGGAGAGTCCTCCTCAGGCTCCCCCCCTTTGCCTGGACTTCGCCCGACGCGTTTCCAGCGATTGACGCTCGAGATTCTTCTTCTTTTTGTTTTTCTTTTCAAAGTCCTTTGCGGACTTCTGCTTTTCGACGGACTCACGCCACTTGTCACGGTCGACTTCAACCTCCTTTACTGGAGGCTTCGAGGATCGAGCGTCGATCGATCCCTGCACAAGCAAAGATAAGTCTCAGGGAGGACCGAAGGAAATCAAGAACGGAAGCCACAAGTAGGAAAGGGACTTACCAGGTCAATCGACCCCTTGTCGGGCCTCATAGGGAAGCCGTTGACATGCTCGGGCTGGAAGTCGCCTGCAACGGCCGCCCTGACCCTAGTTGCAACTTCTTCGTCCGCAGGAGCTTCGTTGGACATCCGGCAAGCCTCGAGATCCCGGGACGAAACGCCGGGACCCATCTCGTCCATCCTCAGCGGCCGAGACATCAGCGGGAGAATCCTCCGGTGATGGACGGCAGAAAGGACGAGCGCTGCTGTCAGGCCCTCCTTGTGCAGCTTCTTCAGGGCGTCGAGGATGGGGTCGAGTCGCGGTTGGTGAGACTAGAAAACGCCGTACCTCCAGTGTTTCGGGCGCTCCGAGATCAAGCGCTCGGTGTAGGCGGGGAGGAGGTCGTCGTCGTTCCGCAGGTAGAACCACTGGGAGTCCCACCAGACGTGGTTCGAAGTCAACCCCACCGGGATATACTCACGCGGCTTCTCCGACTTGCCGGTCTTCAACACCAGTTTGAGGCACCCGGCCCGTACCAGCTTCCTCACCCCTGTGGTTCCACTGGGGGCATTGAAGAGCTCGCCCCGGTACAGGTGGAGCCACAGGTCCCAATGCGGCACCATCCCCAGGTAGCCTTCACACACCGCGGCAAAAACCGCCGCGGCGGTGATGGCATTCGGCGAGAAGTGTTGAAGCTCCACGCCGTAGTGGTGGCAAAGCGCCCGCATAAAGCGACTCGGAGGGGAGCCAAGGCCGTGGTGGTGGAACTTGGCGAAGGACACCACGTATCCTCTAGGCGGCCTTGGCTCCCGGTGATCCGCCGCCGGTGCAATCCACTCCGGCCGCGACGAGGAAACGCGGGGATGCAAGAGCCCCTCCTTCTCGAGCTCCAGCAACCGGCGCTCCGTCATCGACGATGGGCGCCAGTCATCGGTGGCGATGAGTCTCACCGGCATCTTCAGGTGGAAGGAGAGCGACTCGGCTACTGCTCGAGGGTGCGCGCGCGTGAGATGGCGAGGAGGCAGAGGCAAGAACAGGGGTAGGAGGCGGAAGGAGCGATGGCAGGGAGGCCTAAGGATATTTATAGACGGCCAACCACCAACGGATAGATCCGACGGATACGGTAACTCCCCTAGTAAATGCGCCGCCTAACGGTCCTTATCTCTTTTGCAGACGGGACGCTACGACTTCCACACCAGTACAGTGCCGCAATGGCTCCCGCCTGAAAAGGCGTGCCCAACAGGCAAAAAGGCGAACCGCCGCGATCCTTTCCTTCCCCTGTAAGCCAAGGTACGTACTCATGACGAAAATCTCGAGAGGTCGTAGGCTGACCCACCGAACTGGTTCGACAGCCGATCTCGAGTACCAGAGTCAGGGATGCCCAGCAAGTGGTCGAAAATAAGGCCCGCCTCGAGAACTCGCTGGGGATATCCAAGGCGAGGACGAGACGGCTGAGAGGAATCCCCCCGAAGGGAGGCATCGAGCCGCTAGACTCTATCGAACGAGACCAGTAACCCCGACCACGTCGACCCCGCTTTATGAGAATGCCTCCAGGCTACAGCTGACCCCCTCGAACGGGGCACAGGTTCTCACTTGGATTACCCGCTAGGAGCTCAATCTGGGGTAGATGGCGCTCGCTCCACCGGGGGTACGTCGCAACCTCGACACGAAACCGACCAATCAAAGCCTCTGGCTCACCTTCCATGACGAACATCGAGAGTGCTTCCACAAATTGGGCACATAACCCTCGAAGGAGTCAAAACTCCTCCAAGGGCTCGGGGGCTACCCCCGCGGGGTCGCTCGCGCGCCCCCACGGAATCTCGACCAACAAGAAGAGCCTCTACCCGAGCGCAAGCACTCGGGTAGAGACTCGGGGGCTACTGTTGAGGGTATCAGTGAGGGGTACCCTAACCGACGCACCTGGCGAGAGCACCCGTATGTAAATCGAGGTCCCTGACTAGATGCCCCCCAGATGCATGCACAGGTATCGACGTCCACAGCCTCGAACACAGAAAGAGCGTCGCGCGAACCGACTGGGGCTTGACCGAACGGCGACCGTCGAATACAGAAACAAGCTCGTACGAATCAAAGGGCCTCGAGCACAAGGACGCCGCCCGCCGCCTGACACATGCGTGGAAACCAGGGCATTTAATGCGCCTGCCCAATCAGTCACGGGAAGCGTGATAGGGAACGAGCACCTGTCCAATCGTTCTTGTCTGCAGCCTTGCCCACCAAATGAGCCAGAGCATGGCAGGGCGCAGCGAGGTGGTCGGAACATCCCGTCAAGACCCCCTTCGAGACACCCAAAGTCAGCGCTCTGCTCAGCAAAGCTTTGCGCGGCGCCGGACCCTCGAGCAGGCGTGTTCCTTCTCAGAAAAGAGTCAGGCGACAAAGGACGACGCCCCAACCACTCTGACGCAGCTGCCACCACAACGTACAAGCGTGCAACGGATAAACCAGTCCAGGACGGCGCGCAGGAGCAGGATTCAGGGGCACGCGTAATCATCATCAAGGTACCAAGACAAGATGGCTCGAGGCCACGCCGGTACTTAGGCCTCGAGTAGGTCAGCGCACCACACCGCTATCGACCCCTAATCTATCACCTATGCATGTAACCTAGGCCTCCCCTTGAAACTATAAAAGGGGAAGCTCAGGAGTGGATAGAAAACACACAAGTCACACACAGAAGCGCGACCATACTCCATCTCCATCCACACCACCCTTGTATTCACCACTGTACAAGCACTTAGGTGCAAGATAATACAAACACTCCCCCCCCGCTGGACGTAGGGCCTTCTCTTGCCCGAACCAGGATAAATCTTTGTGTCTTTTCTTGCATCACTATCTAGAAAGGGGAGCACGCACTAGTTTTACTCGTTGGTGTGACCCCCTAGGGGGAAAACACCGACAAAAGTCGTTCACATATATGGGATGAGCCATACCTCTTCCGAGTATGCTCTGATGGCTTACTCAGGAGGTGTGTGACCACTGAGGAAGGATGGAAGATCATCGACAGATGTCATTCATCACATTATGGAGGTCATTATGGAGCATTCAGTACACATTCAAAGATCTGGCAGTTTGGATTCTACTGGCCTACAATGTATGAAGACACAAAGCAATATATCAGAAGATGTGGGCCATGTCAAAGGCACGGAAACATAAACACAAGGGATGCCATGCCACTCACCAACAACCTTCAGATTGAGCTCTTTGATGTCTGGGGAATAGATTACGTGGGTCCATTTCCCCCATCAAAGAAGTGTGAGTTCATCTTGGTGGTAGTTGACTACGTCTCCAAGTGGGTAGAGGCACTACCTTGCAAACACGCTGACAACATCAGTTCAAAGAGGATGTTTGAAGAAGTTATATTTCCAAGATTTGGAGTTCCCAGAGTAGTGATAAGTGATGGAGGAGAACACTTCATCGACAAATGCTTTAAGCAATATGGGCATACCGGACAGCATACAAGACCCCAATTGGAACGACATGGAAAGACAAGTTACCCGATGCACTCTGGGCATACCGGACAGCATACAAGACCAAAATTGGAATGTGTCCATACCAATTGGTGTACGGGAAGACTTGCCACCTACCTGTTGAGCTAGAATTCAAAGCACACTGGGCCATAAGGAGATGGAATATGGACCTAGATATTGCTGGAGATCATAGAAGAATGCAACTATCAGAATTGGAAGAATGGTGAGAGAAAGCATACCATAATTCGAAGATCTATAAAGAAAGAGTCAAAAGGTGGCATGACAAGAGGATCAAGAAGAAGGAGTTCGCACCCGGAGATAAGGTATTACTTTTTAATTCTAGGGTGAAGCTTTTCGGGCATGGAAAACTCCAGAGTAAATGGGAAGGACCATTCAAGGTAATCAATTCATCATCCCACAGAGCTATCACTCTTCAAAATAACAAAGGTACGTTATTCAAGGTAAATGGTCAACGTCTTAAATTATTTTTAGAGCCCAATAAAGAATTAGAAGAGATAGACGTAATCCATTTTTACCTTCCCATGGAGATTTAGAGCCCGACCTTTTTAATCTGACGTTTTAGGGTCATGTATATATTTTCCTAATAAAGTCTGCATCTAGAAGCACGCTCGAGGAAGCGGGCCCATAGAGGGGCCAAGCACAGGGCGGGCGCCCTGTTGAAGAGGGCGGGTGCCCAGCCCCTGCCCCCTCTCAATCCCGTTCTCCTCTGTCATGGTAAACACATTTATGGTAAACCAAATAATCCTTTAGATGGAAAGTTTCGCACGAACAGCGGCGGGAGTAGCCCGAGCAAACCCTAGAGGCACTTTTTGACCCCTATATAAACAGACCCTGACGTCAGTTTTCAAACACCAATCTATTTAAGCCTTCTCTCCTTCTTCAATTAGAGCTTGTTTAGTCCCTCGCTGCTCCAATGGCCGAAGAGATCCACGACGATTGGGAAGTCGTCCCCTTCAACCTCAACATGAAGCCTAAGGAAGACCCCGACGCCCACGCTCTCGTCCGGGCCAACACAGAGCGACAGCTAGAAGCCATTCCATTACACCAACGCAGTTCCGCCCAATCCTACCATGCTCAACCAGTTCTCACCGCACTGCCGCAGCCCCTACTTCTCAAAGGACCATCAGCCAAGAAGGAGGCCATCATCAAGGTGCCAACCGACACAAGGATCCTTCCACCTAGACCCAATGAGAGGGTCGTTGGAGTCAAGACCAACTGGAGCGGCGATATCAGCAGCATCCACTACACTACGGAGGAAGAGAGGCCTTACTTTGAGGGGATTAGAGCAGCCAAAGTCCGTTTCATCCCTCCAAAGGCAGCCCCGAAGCACGCTCTTAATGCTTTCGAGACACCTCCCAAGCGTTGCAAGACTATAGTAGACATTGATGAGGACATTCGCAGGATAGACAGGGTCATCATAGACCTCCAGTCCTCGGTTAACTCTATCACTAGGCAACTCTCTAACCAGAACACCGTTATACTAGGTCTTAGGCATGATCTTGCTAGTGCCAATAAGAAGATCAGGGAGTTAGAGCGCCGCTAAGTTATCTAAATTAGATCTTGAGGCAGTGCATCTTAGTTATTTATCTTTAAAATTCGGTTTAGATATATTATTAGTTTCAGTTCATTACTAGTCATTTATAATAAATGCCTCAAGATTAATAAAGATTATTATTATTACTATGTCTTGTGTGTGTCTCTACTTTATTTTTATGCAAGAAAACAGAAAACAAGTATGGGGGAGATCCCTCGACATGCCAAACGTACTTCGACTACACCACTCCACGATTCATGTACATACTCTGCACACTTTACACATACACATATATCTTGGATTATGCAAAATATTAATTCCGACATGATAAATTAAAAAAGATTAAAATGTTTCTAATCATGATTAATCTCACTCTGTGATATTTCCTAAAAACCTGCAATCATTGAAAAATCATTTTAAAACCCTGTGTTACTTAAGTCATTGTGGAATGTGAGACGGTAGAGTATGAGTACCTTATTCTTAATATCATTGTTGCTTGGAGAATTTATCTTCAAAAATTCTAGCTACCATCCTCAGTGTTTTATATGCTCGCTAAACATGAAAATAATAATTATAAAAGCCATCTACTCTGTATTGAGTTTGTTCAAAATGAGTTAGACCCTTGTTGAGAGATTTATCATGCTCCTAAGATCAAGATATTTATTCAGAAAGATTCACTCTTCTGAAGTATTATTGCGTTAGACGCATGGGCTATGCGAAAATATGAATTTTTTGACGAAATAAAAAGGAGCAAGTGCTCGACAACCTCGTAGAAAAATAGACAAGTGTCCGGCACTAGAATTAGGGGTACCTTGGTATCCACTTTAAAAAAAAGAGAAAAGAAAAAAAAATGATAGCCCATGGTCCCCCTAATAAGCAATATGCCAGCAAGAGTTGACAAGTTTTAAATTTCCAAAGTATTTGATCTAAGAGTATGGCATTTGTTGACACTTGCTAACACCACTTGAATACTAGGTTGTCATCCCGAGCATGGCACTAGAGTGTACTATGGTATTTATACGCACACAGATAATCCGCAAGCGCACGGATACCGTTATAGCTTTTACCCAGTTAAAGGTTTTATCGTATCCACAGGGAAACGGGAGAATTGATCTACACTCTAACTTAACCAAGATAAGTAAATAGGTGTAAATAGGAAAGATGGTAGAATCGAATAAGAACAATATTAAAGGTAAGATAACAGTGAGTGATAATATGGGAATAGAGAATAGAGCAATTCTTTTATATGGGCGATGGTAGCAGAATAGAGAGGATAACTATGGTTTCTCTACTTCACAGGGGTATGTCTATGTCTGGGGACGAACCACGTGATAAGAGTACACCACAAAGGATGCTTATCCTTAGGCCGATAAACCCTACCCGTCCTGCTAACGAGAGGTGGACTACAGAGGACCAACGTAACTGTCACCTACGCGGCCTACCACACGATCTAGCTAGACAGGGGATATCCACAAGTAATCTAGGTCTAAGCACCACGCTTACACCTATACTACAACTCTCACCTATAGCGTCCTATAGATTAAAGTACTCAAAAGAGTTGTGAACCAGAACATACATAATTAGTAATTGCATAATGAATTAGAAGAAGATTACCAGAGTCATCCCATGAGCAAGCTTGATTAGAGCTTGATCACGACGAAGTACAACCGGAGGAAGAACCGACAGGCTGGCCTCTCCTCTAATCCTCCTTCGCTCTCCATCTTTCTACTATCTCGATCTACTCTAGTTTAGAGAAGAGAGGAGAGCTCTCATCTCTAAACCCTAGCTTTTGCTCTGTCTATGAATAATGAATAATGATCAAGGGGTGCCTCCTCCAGGGACCAGGGGGTCTGGTTATATAGTCCCCTCAAGTGAACCTAGGCCGTCGGATCAAACCGACATTGATTGAATGGTTATTCTTGATCCTTTAGGTCGGTGGAGATCTCCCGAGAGAAAGAGTCCTGATTGGGCTCCAAGTCAGGGCGGGCGCCCAGGGCAGGAGGGCAGGCGCCCTGCCTCTGGCCCCGTTCGGCCTCCGCTTCCTTCCCGTGGCTTTTGGAGTCTTCTAGATGTAAGATAATTGCGCGGCACGTTAATATCTCTATGTAATCCCAATGTGTGGGCCTTTCTTCCGTATTTCCTGATAACCCCCTGCAGAAATAGACAAACACCAAAACTCGTGGAATTCTGTCAGATAAAACCCTAAGTCTAGATGTTGATTTCATTTGGATCCTTTTCTTTGTTTATTTGATAATTAAATTTGATACTTAAGGACCGTCAACAGCATTCCTCTCCTTCGATCCTATTTTGATCAGGCAAGAAATGCAAAGTAAGTATACTTGAGAATTTTTGCAAATTAAAACAGCCTTAGGGAGATATATAAAAGATAAATGAGTGATCTGAGAGAACCTATGAGGATAAAGGTATGCTATATTTCTTTTCAAAATATATATATATATATAACTCCAAGTGACAGGATTGAGAAGAAAGGATCTCTACTCTTAACCATATATTTCTCTCACTACGGTACACAGTGAATTTTTACAACACCTTGCAGATATAAAGAGAATGTTTTAACCCCAGATATTTTTCTTAACCATCTTTTTCTCAATGACGAGTAAAAGCCTAAGTATGGGGGTATTTGTTGATGGTTTTTAAGTATCAATTTCAATTATCAAATAAACAAGAGAAAGGACCAATATACAAACAACACGTAGAATTAGGGTTTGATCTGACAAAATTCCACGAGTTTTGTTCTTTATCTGTTTCTGCAGGGGGTTATCAGGAAATAAGGATGAAAGGCCCACATGTCGGGATTACATAGAGATATTAACACACCGCACAATTTTCTACCATCTAGAAGATTCCAGAAGCCACGGGAACGAACGGGAAGGTGATCGGGCCCAGAGGCAGGGTGCCCGCCCTCCCCCCTAGGGCGCCCGCCCTGGAGTTGTGACCAATCCCGTCCAACTTCGTGGATCACGCTCCACCGACCTAAAGGATGAAGGATAATCATTCAATCAATGTCGGTTTGATCCGACGGCCCACGTTTACTATAAGCAGACCCCCTGGCACCTGGAGAAGAACAAGTTCATTATAGAGTTGAGAGGAGCCCTCGAAGGAAAACCTCTCCTCTAAATAGACTTAGGGCTTAGCATCTAATGTGAGTAGACTAGATCTACTAGATTGAGAGAGATAGTGTGGAGGTGTAGATCGGAGGAAGCAAGGCCTGTCGGTGTCTACTCCGAGGTTGTACCTGCAGGATTAAGTTCTCCTAACCCGAAGCTTGCTCCTAGGTGTTGACACTTGCTAACACCACTTGAATACTAGGTTGTCATCCCCAGCATGGCACTAGAGTGTACTATGGTATTTATACGCACACAGATAATCCGCAAGCGCACGGATACCGTTGAAGCTTTTACCCGGTTAAAGGTTTTATCGTACCCACAGGGAAACGGGAGAACCAACTACGCTCTAACTTAACCAAGATAGATAGATAGGTATAAATAGGAAAGATAGTAGAATTGAATAAGAACAATATTAAAGGTAAGATAACAGTGAGTGATAATATGGGAATAGAGAATAGAGCAATTCTAGTATATGGGCGATGGTAGCAGAATAGAGAGGATAACTATGGTTTCTCTACTTCAAAGGGGTATGTCTATGTCTGGGACGAACCACGTGATAAGAGTACACCACAAAGGATGCTTATCCATAGGCTGATAAACCCTACCTGTCCTGCTAACGAGAGGTGGACTACAGGGGACCAACGTAACTGTCACCTACGCGGCCTACCACACGATCCAGCTAGTCAGGGGATATCCACAAGTAATCTAGGTCTAAGCACCACGCTTACACCTATACTACAACTCTAACCTATAGGGTCCTATAGATTAGAAGTACTCAAAAGAGTTGTGAACCAGAACATACATGATTAGTAATTGCATAATGAATTAGAAGTAGATTACCAGAGTCATCCCATGAGCAAGCTTGATTAGAGCTTGATCATGGCGAAGTACAACCGGAGGAAGAACCGACAGGCCGGCCTCTCCTCTAATCCTCCTTCACTCTCCATCTTGCTACTATCTAGATCTACTCTAGTTTAGAGAAGAGAGGAGAGCTCTCATCTCTAAACCCTAGCTTTTGCTCTGTCTATGAATAATGAATAATGATCAAGGGGGGTGTCTCCTCCAGGGGCCAGGGGGTCTGGTTATATAGTCCCCTCAAGTGAACCTGGGCCGTCGGATCAAACCGACATTGATTGAACGGTTATTCTTGATCCTTTAGGTCGGTGGAGCATAATCCGCGAGATTGAGCGTGATTGGCCGAAAAAGGTGGGCGGGCGCCCTGTCCCTGACTCCGTTCGGTCTCCGCTTCCTTCCCGTGGCTTCTGGAGTCTTCTAGATGTAAGATAATTGTGCGGCACGTTGATATCTCTATGTAGTCCCGACATGTGGGCCTTTCTTCCTTATTTCCGGATAACCCCCTGCAGAAATAGACAAACACCAAAACTCGTGGAATTCTGTCAGATAAAACCCTAAGTCTTGATGTTGATTTCATTTGGATCCATTTCTTTGTTTATTTGATAGTTAAATTTGATACTTAAGGACCGTCAACAAACTCCCCCAAGCTTACCTCTTGCTCGTCCCTGAGCAAGGATAATCTCAGCGATGGATCAGAAGTTGTTGCAATATTTTTAAAAGTTGACGGTACACATGCTTTTTAAATGAGGTCTTATCTCTGAGTTAGAGTAAACTGTCAAGACTTAAAACTTACTTACTTTGCCTTTCACTATGGGACTTGTAACCGTCACTTCCATCTTGAGCAGTTAAAAGATAGAATGGTCTAGTCAAGTGCCATGTCTCTTATTCTTGATCAGCTATAACTCTGGAGTTTTTGCAGATTTTCAAATAAAACTCAGAGATTCCTTTGTATGACTCTCTCATATCTCTCTTTTGTGGTATTTCTGGATCCTTACCAAGGCAGTGATGGTATATGCCTTCTCTCAAAATATGTGGCATTTGTGGTATAAGGGATAGTGACATTGTCTTCTCTCTCACCCTACTCTAATAAGGCTTTAATATCTGGAGCTCATAGGTGGGAGATAAAATATACATACTTACAATACATTTATTGTATAGTCAAACCATGGATCCAAAGAAACAAATCAATAAGCCAAATCAAGATGTGCATGTGTGGCGAATGAATGGTGTATAGTGATGATGGTGATAACAATGGTGAAAGTCTAATTCTACTTTTGCTCTTATGAGGGGATTCATACCTTCCTTGCTTTTTGAAACTTTATGAGGAGAATGAGATGCTCTTCTTTTTTCTTTCCTCTCAGGTGGGTATCTTGTACCCCTAATTCTACTGTCGGACACTTGTCCATTTTTACCTCTCGTCTCACTTTTTTTTTCTTTTCTTTCGAGGTTCCGGGCACTTGCCCCTTTTTATTTCCTCGTTTATTTTTTTCTTTTCTTTTTTTTTCAGAGCACTCATCTCCTGAAATAATGTAGCAAGTGGTAGTAACCAAAATAACTGGAGCATTTATTTCGCAGGGAATAACAGGGATAGGAAAATGTTTTTGGCTATTCTCTCCCGGATTAGGAGCAGAATATTTTTGGGTGGTTCTGGAGATGGACATGGATGGATATATGTGGATGGTACTTCTGGAGTAGAAGTAGCATATATGAGTGAACGTGCAAGTGAATCTTGATTTAACCACATGACAAGCTCCTAAGGGTCTACACAGCTTGACCACACTCAATGCTCATAAGCAGTGAATAATAAATGTGTGGCTCAAAGTCTAGCAAGCATGTATATATGGCTGTGGTAGGAATTTAAACTTTCATCATACAGGAACTCATCATGCAATATTTTAAAGATTTTTCAAAGATAAAATTCTCCAGAATTCTAGCATCTCTAGGAATTGATAAACAGCAGCTCAACCTTCCCATATCATATCCGTTAACAACTTAGATTTCAGATCAAGTTTTCATCCCACAAGTTTAGATCTAGAGCAAGCTTTAAATTATAACAGTTATGTCTAAACTTGAGAGAGAACTTCAAATTTGCAAATTAGGCAGAGCAACTATTCATCATATCCATGCTAGAGTTTTATTATTAAGATTCAGATTAGCATAGCCACTATATTTATTTATTAAACACACTAAGCAAAAGATATATATATAAGCACAAAATCTTTATTTGGTTTTTCATAGTTTATGTATTTTAATATTCTAATATAATATAAGTATAAAGATAGGTAGAAATACTTAGCGAGATAAATGGGGGTGCTCTCCCCCAAGCTGAATTTTGACGTAATTTCTCTTGATGTAGCTAGCAGGTGGCAGAGGTGTATTTGAAAGTCAGCAGCATTCTGACAGCGATTAGAATGTCCTCCGTCTGCTAGTCTTCTTGACTCTTAAATTCTGTGGAGCTCAAATAGACAACAAAGCTTATGGAACTAATTAAGTGTTAGCATAAATATCTAGCCTACATCACGTTGAGCTTCCTCAATAAATATTACACCCTGTTTTTATATTTTTATTTTATAAAGTAAAAAAAAGAAATATTTATTTTATTTTTATGCCACCACAGTGAAGGTACTTATGGGTTTTATGCCACTCGTATACTCACATGGGGCTTAGTATTTTTTTAACATTTTTATTTTCTTTTCAAGATAGCATGATTAACTAATAAGCTATTTAAGAAAAGTAAGTAATTAAAGGGAAAAGGGAATGCAGAAAGGAATAATATGGATAACTACCAATCTTACCTTTCAGCGAGGGTTCAATGTTTCAAGTCTTCTTGTCAAGACTTCTCATCGTGTTCATTCTTCAGGTGCGTCATTTGATTCAGGTGCGGACCTTGACGTCTGCACCTTTTAATACGGTGTCACCCATGTTCTTCGTTTGCCCAGCAGTTCGAAGTGCGGCGTTGGCAGTAACCTGCTCAGTGTGTTTGTGCTCGTAGATCCAGGTCCTTTACTTGGTAGAGTCTGAGAGTTATAAAACTCCTCCGTGTTTTGCTCGAAGTGTACCTGCTCATAGAGACAAGGCAGAGATCAAGTGCATAGGCCCTGTTGGTGGAAAACACCAACAGAACCAAAAGTGTATTTGTTCTTCTCTAACCTTAAGCATAGTGAGCAAGACAAAGTTGATGGATGATAAGTTCATGAGTGTAGCACTTATAACATTTGTCAGATCAGATCGCTCAACCTTATGGAAAGATAATCTATCTATGTATATGTCTTTTTCTTTATATCTCTCAATGATTGAATGTGTAACATTTTAGCTCATATGATTAGGAGTGTGGGATCATGGAGGTAGTACTAAGAACAAGGATTAAAGGACTAAACATGTTGAATCAGTTGGGTTGGTTAATCTAGAGTTGTAAATCATACACGTTTGTCTCTTTTATTTATATGAACGCCAGAACCAAGGAGAAGCTTATAAAAGTGATAGTCAAGTACCTTAAGATGTTACCTTGCTCGAAGAGTGATGGTACAGTATCATCTTGTGGAAGCTTTCCTTTCTTAGCGGTTGTGCATCGTGTTTGTGGCACCCTCCATGGATCATCTCTCTATGATGAATGAGCTATGTCTTTCTTGTGTAAATTGTTAAACTTCATGTGTCACTCTCTTCGTCTCTGATGTGAGTTTATCTCAGGACTTCCCAAATCGATATTGAAAGTTTTTCTGCAGGGGTTAGTCCGACAAAATATACCAATATCTACTCATGCAGTTTTTAGTTCAATAACCAAACTAGACTCCATGTCTAATCAGATTAAGGAAAGCTATTTAACCTAAGCACCATGCTTAATTTAAAAGCCAATGGAAGTATGGCGAGTACTTCCAAACCAACACTTGCTAGTAAATAGACAAAGGTAGCATGACAGCATTTATAGAGATCTACTCAAGTAGCGATGAAGTAGTGTGATTAGTATTTAACAAATTGAGCATGTCTCAACCAGCATAGCAACATGGCAAAGGATGTTTTTATGTAAAGTACTCCCCCAAGCTTGAATTTTGCAAAATTCAAGTTTGGATGAATTTAATTCAATGTTGTATGATGATTGGTTGGACATACCTTGTGCTTGTCATTCGTCTGATCTTCTTGCTCCAATCCTAGAAAGGTTAGTGACAAGAATACCCAAAGGAATATTTTTTTACAATTATCCTTATATGCTCAATACACAAGGTAATGTTGCAAATAATTAAAAGCTCATGTTACGATCTGATCAATGCTTATTTTAAGACACTAAGCTTGTCCTTGGGAAACCATCAGTTTATGTTGGTGAAGTGGTTTCCCCTCCGACGCCAACCTATATCTAGATCAACTCAACGAGATCTGCAATATTTATTTTAGACATATGCATCGACAACCGCCCTTTTAAAGTTTTTATAAATAGAAAGGAAGAGGGGGTTGGAGATCTCAAGTGTGGTGATGTCGGAGAGACCAATAGATTGGGAAGATGTTGCATATGAGCATGGAGTAAACAAAGTGGCTATGAAATAAATTCCATGCTCATTAATGTTATCTTCGTCTCCAATCTGAATGTTTGGAGTTTCTCCTGGATTGGTCTCACCTATGTCCTCTTCTGTAGTTGGATGAATCTCATCTTCAAAGGGAGTCAAGAACTCACCATTTGAAATTGAGCCAAAGTCAGAACCCATTAAGGCTTCTTCCTTATCCATCCATTCTACACATTCTAGCCATTTAGAACTTGTGATCAAAATAGGGGAGGTGTTAGAATTTTCTATATGGCTTAGCTCTCCTTCTATGGCATTACTTGACTTGCCATCCTTATGGTCTTCATGACTCCTATGGTTTGGTCGTCTTGGTGAATTGCTAGGATCATCATGAGACTGAAAAGAAAAGGGATAAGAGGGATCTCTAAGGTCAAGGATGGATTTAGAACTTGTGAACATGGAAGGGGAGTAGATAGAATTGTCTATATGGCTTAGCTCTCCTTCACTTGATATGTCATCCTCGACTTCTTCATGATAGGAACCAGGACATTCTCTAAGAGAAACATTATTGCAAGGATTTGAATTATCCCTGCTTGAAGGTCTCTTATAGAACCAGAAGTCTAAACCATCAGCATCTAAAAGATTTAAGGTCGGAATTCCTTCCTCCCTTGGAGAATTTTGGGGTATTGATGGTTTAGGATCGATAGCTAAAGTTTGGGATTGAAGTGGTTGTGATCTGGCTATCGAAACTTCTTCTTCTTGTCTAGGAACTGGTTCTTTCTCTTTCTCAGGGAAAAGCTAGGAGACTTTCCGCTCATTAAATCAATCAAATTCCAAGCTTCACTAGCGGATAGGTGGTGGAAAGATCCTCCAGAGGCCGCATGAAGGGTTTGCTTATCTTCCTTACTAAGGCCCTCAAAAAAGTGAATTAGAAGAACTTCTTCTAGAATAGAAAGTTTTGGGCCAGTGAGAGTAAGGTTAATAAAGCGGTCCCATGATTTGCCAAGAGATTCTTCTTCCAGTTGTCTAAAAGAAAGAATCTCACGCCGAAGTTCCACCACTTTGGAGATTGGAAAATATTTAGAAAGAAAACTACTATATAACTCCTTCCAATCTCCATGAACACTCCCTACTTTGAGTTTATACCAATGTCTAGCTTTTCCCGTTAAAGAGAACGGAAAGAGCTTCCATTTAAGGGTCTCATAGGACATGCCTTCTATGCGAAGGAGGTCACAGACTCGATAAAACTCTCTTAGGTGTGTGTATGGGTTTTCCTCACCTTCTCCGGAGAAAGGTTGTTTTTGAATAAATTCTATGTATTCGGGGTCTATCTCAAAACTAGATGCTATGATAGGCTTTGAAGATTTTGGTGGTTCGAGATGTGTGCCCATAGGTCTATGAAATTCATAGATAGACATGTTTGAATTCATAATAGACCAGAGATCAAGGATTAGATAAGAAGAAAGATTAGCAGAGATGAGGCAAAGGCTAAAAGGAAAATATTTTTTTTTGTTATATATTTTTTTAGAAAATGATTAAGCTAGTTCGTAGTCAACTCAGCAACCGTTTCCCCGGCAACGGCGCCAAAAATGCTTGTTGACACTTGCTAACACCACTTGAATACTAGGTTGTCATCCCCAGCATGGCACTAGAGTGTACTATGGTATTTATACGCACACAGATAATCCGCAAGCGCACGGATACCGTTGAAGCTTTTACCCGGTTAAAGGTTTTATCGTATCCACAGGGAAACGGGAGAACCAACTACGCTCTAACTTAACCAAGATAGATAGATAGGTATAAATAGGAAAGATAGTAGAATTGAATAAGAACAATATTAAAGGTAAGATAACAGTGAGTGATAATATGGGAATAGAGAATAGAGCAATTCTAGTATATGGGCGATGGTAGCAGAATAGAGAGGATAACTATGGTTTCTCTACTTCAAAGGGGTATGTCTATGTCTGGGACAAACCACGTGATAAGAGTACACCACAAAGGATGCTTATCCATAGGCCGATAAACCCTACCCGTCCTGCTAACGAGAGGTGGACTACAGGGGACCAACGTAACTGTCACCTACGCGGCCTACCACACGATCCAGCTGGTCAGAGGATATCCACAAGTAATCTAGGTCTAAGCACCACGCTTACACCTATACTACAACTCTAACCTATAGGGTCCTATAGATTAGAAGTACTCAAAAGAGTTGTGAACCAGAACATACATGATTAGTAATTGCATAATGAATTAGAAGTAGATTACCAGAGTCATCCCATGAGCAAGCTTGATTAGAGCTTGATCATGGCGAAGTACAACCGGAGGAAGAACCGACAGGCCGGCCTCTCCTCTAATCCTCCTTCGCTCTCCATCTTGCTACTATCTAGATCTACTCTAGTTTAGAGAAGAGAGGAGAGCTCTCATCTCTAAATCCTAGGTTTTGCTCTGTCTATGAATAATGAATAATGATCAAGGGGGGTGTCTCCTCCAGGGGCCAGGGGGTCTGGTTATATAGTCCCCTCAAGTGAACCTGGGCCGTCGGATCAAACCGACATTGATTGAACGGTTATTCTTGATCCTTTAGGTCGGTGGAGCATAATCCGCGAGATTGAGCGTGATTGGCCGAAAAAGGTGGGCGGGCGCCCTAAAGACTTGGGCGGGCGCCCTGTCCCTGACTCCGTTAGGTCTCCGCTTCCTTCCCGTGGCTTCTGGAGTCTTCTAGATGTAAGATAATTGTGCGGCACGTTGATATCTCTATGTAGTCCCGACGTGTGGGCCTTTCTTCCTTATTTCCTGATAACCCCCTGCAGAAATAGACAAACACCAAAACTCGTGGAATTCTGTCAGATAAAACCCTAAGTCTTGATGTTGATTTCATTTGGATCCTTTTCTTTGTTTATTTGATAGTTAAATTTGATACTTAAGGACCGTCAACACTAGGATTCTTTAGTATTTCGACTTCTAAATACTAGTAAGTTTTTGTTTTATTGTTCTTTGGTTTATGAGTTTACTTTAATCTCTTCGCGTAGAGTTTAGAGTAATCATCTCTAGTGTAGACGTGGTGTTTGGGCTAGGATACTCATAGATATCCCCTGACTAGCTGGACCATGGTAGTAGCGAGGAACGTGACATTTCTGAGTTACCTTTGTAGCCCATACCCCGTTAGTAGGATCGATCGGGTTTATAGGTGCGGGTTGAACATCCACTGTGGTGTCTAGATTCCGTAAGTCTGCCCAATAGAACAGTAGATTATCCTTACCAAGGTTAGAAAGAGATTATGGTTGTAGTCTTCTCTATATATAGCTCACATCGAGAAACATTCTTTGTAGCCTAAAGGTTAGTAGTAATAGACCAGGTTAGTCAGATGCACTCTTTCTCCTAGTGGTAAAAATATAAATACGATACTCTGGATAACATCCCGGGTGAAGTGCTCACAGATATCCGTGCGCTTGCGGATCAATTCCTTATTGCGTTCCCAAATATTAACACTCAACAGCAGGTCCAGTATGGATGTTGTCTGTGGTGGGAGCTGAGAACTCGCGGATCGACTTGTTCGCCATGGCTTCGAATGCTGATGTCAAGTTTCAAATGAAACTTCGGTAATCTTCTTGATTTGATGGAGCTTTACGCTGAAGTGTTGATGATCTAACTTTCTTAAGCTTGGCTCCTGTTTTTCTGATTATTGCTTCGGGGTTGTCAATGAAATTACCTGGAAGATCTCTTCTATTCATACATCACCCTGCATAAAATAATAAAAATAGCAAAGTACAGGGGTAAAGTTGTACGAGAGAATTGATGATCTCAATCATATTAGTGATGCGAATGATGACTCATTATTCCTTATTCATTCCTATTAGTAAATCAACCTTCCCCGACAACGGTGCCAAAAATGCTTGTTGGGCATTCTTAACGTCATTACCAAAAGTAGACTTAGTTTTCTATTTCTGATAACGGCGCCAAAAATGCCAAACCTATCCCTCATGCCACTTAAGCCAAGTTGTCATCCCCAGCATGACATGAGAGACGCGGTATTGAAATATGCAATTGCTCATCTAGATAAATAATAAATGGGATCTGCAAGCGCACAGATTAATAATGATGTAGCATTTTAACCGAGAAGTATTCCAGGTATCGTTATTTATATTTTTACCACTGGGAAGGGATTACTAATAATGATGGAATGAAATATGGAACTGAGTATCATTGCATGTATAATAGAGAGCATTCATCTATCTTATCAATACCGAGGTAAGTGTCACATAAAATATAGATAAAATATGAATGGTGACAAAGATAACTATTCTGATTAGCATAACTAGCCACATATGATAATGATAAGCACCTCAACAGATATTTTAGCAAGTCATTAGCATGGAATTAGGATGAACTACAAGAATATTTCCTAAGTTATTCTTAACTATAAAGTCTAGCATATCATAGTTAGTGCAATTATACTTGGCAATCATTGCGAGACAAGATTACACCCATGCATAGTGATATTATCAAGGAAGATGAGAAACATAGAGCGAATGCCGGTGCGGAGCTCATGCGCCGTCGCCAACATAGAGCTCGCTGCGTCCGCCCAACGTCGCATAGCTCACACACGGCCACCACCCACTAAGGTCGCGGGCAGCTGCCACCAATGGAGCTCACTGTGTCCACTGGCGCCACCAAGCTTGCGTTGAAAGTGCATCTAGCCCTTTGTGGGGTTTGGTGAATTGAATGACAACATGATTAAAGATCTAATAAGTTTGCTAAGTGTTGAACATGATATTGAGTCTATTGCATATACTTGTGGATTGTGTATTAACAAGTATATTCAAGGCTCAACAAGTAGGCAAACTTGATGATATGCCACATAGTGTTGAAATGAAAGGCCAAATTGTGTATTGTTGCATTGGATGACTATGGAAACAATCTAGCTCAAGCAAAAGACAACAATGCAAATGGAATCTATGAACTAGCTTCTAAGTTGTGGGATATCAAAGCATCATGTGAAAGCAAGCATATTTGGCAAATGAGAAATGAGTCATGAGTTGATGATTTTGGATTAGTCTCTATAATGGCTTGCTTTTCATGAACAAGAAGACATTGATTTGATAGTGAACTAGCTTTGATAAAGGACTAAAGAATGAATCAAGAATGCATAAATGAGAAAATCACAAGGAAAGGTCAAATGATAAAGGACATGATTCATATTTCATATAAATCGGTCTCTACATTAGTTTGCTTGTATGGATAAAGATTTGGTAAAACACTTTGCAATCGGTTTGATCAAACTAGAAGTATGAAGATAAAGATTGAAGTGAGTATTGAGTGTCAAGCCAAAATATAGAGGATATAAGAAACTATGAATTGGCTTGAACATATTGATGTTGATCCATATATGTCTATGTGAGTCAAACTGAAGCTTGATTGATCTCAGTATCTATATCTAGAAGGTATTCAAGCAAGGATCACAATATTGAAAAAATGGTTATTCAATTGATGCTTAATGTGATGTGACTTGAGTATGGCTTGATAAGGTGAAGATAGCAAGGAAAGGGCTTCGAGGGACTAAGCGGAGGTGAAGGGACAAGCGACGGCTTAAGGACCAAGGTACCATGGCTAAGGTGAAGAAGAGAGTACTTGCATTGAGTGGAGGAACTAATCAAGCTATGAAGAGTCATATTGTGTTGAGGTTCAAATCATTAGTGGAAGAGACTTGAAGCCATGGAGATGAACTCATATTTGTGAAAATGGTTCAAGTCACATGCTCAAGGTGTGTTTGCTCAAAGAAAGGAGAAAAAGTTGATTGCAACCCTTTATAGAGTGATATTGAGAAGAAATGGCATATGAAGACATTGAAGACTCAATTGGTTAAATTAGTTATATTTTCTTGTTCTTGAGTATAGGTATGCCGTACTATTAAGGGGGATACAATATGAATGATAGACAAGTCTCAAGTGCTCAAACTAACCGAACCCAAGTGCTAACATTAGAGAAAACACTTAGCACTGCACCTACACAAGTTAATCTTGGAGCTTGTTCTCTACAGGGTTGGATAGACCTCGAAACAAGCTTTTTGAAAAGTCCAAGATCACTGCAAACGGAGTTCGGAGTAAAACGTTATGGCTTTTTCCATAAAATGACCTATGCTGTTTTTCCATAAAATGTTTCTAATCATATTAATCTCACTCTGTGATATTTCCTAAAAACCTGCAATCATTGAAAAATCATTTTAAAACCCTGTGTTACTTAAGTCATTGTGGAATGTGAGACGGTAGAGTATGAGTACCTTATTCTTAATATCATTGTTGCTTGGAGAATTTATCTTCAAAAATTCTAGCTACCATCCTCAGTGTTTTATATGCTCGCTAAACATGAAAATAATAATTATAAAAGCCATCTACTCTGTATTGAGTTTGTTCAAAATGAGTTAGACCCTTATTGAGAGATTTATCATGCTCCTAAGATCAAGATATTTATTCAGAAAGATTCACTCTTCCGAAGTATTATTGCGTTAGACGCATGGGCTATGCAAAAATATGAAATTTTTGAGGAAATAAAAAGGAGCAAGTGCTCGACAACCTCGCAGAAAAATGGACAAGTGTCCGGTAGTAGAATTAGGGGTACCTTGGTATCCACTTTAAAAAAAGAGAAAAGAAAAAAAATGATAGCCCATGGTCCCTCTAATAAGCAATATGCGAGCAAGAGTTGACAAGTTTTAAATTTCCAAAGTATTTGATCTAAGAGTATGGCATTTGTTGACACTTGCTAACACCACTTGAATACTAGGTTGTCATCCCCAGCATGGCACTAGAGTGTACTATGGTATTTATACGCACACAGATAATCCGCAAGCGCACGGATACCGTTATAGCTTTTACCCGGTTAAATGTTTTATCGTATCCACAGAGAAACGGGAGAACTGATCTATGCTCTAACTTAACCAAGATAAGTAAATAGGTGTAAATAGGAAAGATGGTAGAATCAAATAAGAACAATATTAAAGGTAAGATAACAGTGAGTGATAATATGGGAATAGAGAATAGAGCAATTCTAGTATATGGGCGATGGTAGCAGAATAGAGAGGATAACTATGGTTTCTGTTGACGGTCCTTAAGTATTAATTTTAATTATCAAATAAACAAGGGAAAGGACCAATATACAACCAACACCTAGAATTAGGGTTTGATCTGACAGAATTCCACGAGTTTTGTTGTTTATCTGTTTCTGCAGGGGGTTATCAGGAAATAAGGAAGAAAGGCCCACATGTCGGGATTACATAGAGATATCAACGCACCGCGCGATTTTCTACCATCTAGAAGACTCCAGAAGCCACGGGAAGAAGACGGAGGCCGAAAGGGGCTAGGCCCAGGGCGCCCGCCCTGGTGACCTGGGCGCCCGCCCCCTGCTGGATGCAGTTCGGGACTCTCTTCGCACGGGATATTCCACCGACCTATTGGATCAAGGAAAACATAGTACCACCTCGCCTACCGACCCAAAAACGCATAGAAGGGAAGGACTATATAAGGAGACGCCCCTGGCCCCTGGAGAAGACATGAAGAAATTATCATAGAGACTGAGGGGTGCCCTCGAAGGAAAACCTCTTCTCTAATTAATATTTCTTTTTAGGCTTAGCAACCAATGTAAGGTAGAAATAGATCTTCTAGTTTCTACTAGATTGAGAGAGATAGAGTGGAGGTGTAGATTGGAGGAAGCCCGGCCTGTCGGTGTCTACTCCAAGCTTGTACCTGCGAGATCAAGTTCTCCTAACCCGAAGCTTGCTCCTAGGATTCTTCAGTATTTCGACTTCTAAATTCTAGTAAGTTCTTGTTTTATTGTTCTTATGGTTTATGAGTTTACTTTAATCTCTTCGCGTAGAGTTTAGAGTTATCATTGCTGGCGTAAACGTGGTTTTTAGGCTGGGGTACTCATAGATATTCCCTGACTAGCTGGACCATGGTAGTAGTGAGGAACGTGACAATTCCGAGTTACCTTTGTAGATCACATCTCGTTAGCAGGAAGGATAGGGTTTATAGGTGCGTGTTGAACATCCTTTGTGGTGTCTAGATTCCGTTAGCCTCCCCATTAGAATAGTAGATCATCCTTACCAAGGTTAGAAGGAGACTACGGTTGCAGTCTTCTCTATTTATCACTCACATCGAAAGACATTCTTTGTGCCTAAAGGTTAGTAGTAATAGACCGGTTAGTCAGATGCACTCTTTCTCCTAGTGGTAAAAAAATAAATACGATACTCTGGATAACCTCCCGGGTGAAGTGCTCACCAATATCCGTGCGCTTGCGGATCAATTCCTTATTGCGTTCCCAAATATCAACAAGCATTTCTGGCGCCGTTGCCGGGGAGAAAAACGGTTGCTGAGATAACCTGAGTCTTACTACTAGCTTGTATCTATACTTTTATCTTTTCTTATCTTTTATTTATTTTCTTTATTCTTACCTTATGGAAAACCAAAATTCTAAATCGATCCATGAGTCTGCAATCCCTTCAGCAACTGACCTTTTACCATGGGAATCATCACAGCCTATCCAAACATCCCAGTATAAGTTAAGTTCTAGGTTGATTGCCATGATTCAAAACCTATCTTTTTCGAGAAAGGAAGACGAAAACCCTTACCTTCATATTAGAGATTTTGAGCAAACATGTGATTGTCTTCGCATTGAAGGCATTTCTGATAAAACTTTACGTTGGAAGCTTTTTCCTTTAAGGGGAGAAGCTAGACAATGGTACAGTCAGAAGGTAAGTCAACAACAAGGTGAATGGGGAGTTTTACGAGCCAACTTTTGTCTAGATTTCTATTCCCTTGACCGTATAGCCGACCTTAGACTCGAAGTCCTATCTTTTAAACAAAAAGATAATGAATCTTTGGGAAAATCCTGGAAACGTTTTTCTGATCTTTTAGAATCTGGTCCAAACCTTAATCTTGAAGACCCTGTTCTTTTATTTCACTTTTTTTGAGGTCTTCAGAAAAATCACAAACAAATGCTACACACAATGTCTAGAGGTTCTTTCTTTCGCATCCCTGCTGATGAAGCTAGAGTGATCCTAGATAGAATCCTAGAAGCTAAGATGGATAATACCCTTCATGATGAAACCCACGAAGCCGAAGTAGACACTGTGCTAAATTCTTCAGCTACTTTAGCTATCCCAAGTTCTGAGCCACAAGAGGAAGAAATTCCACCACCGGACTTCATGCTGGATATAGAATCCGATCTTTTTGCCGATTTTGGAAATATTTCAAACTACCATTCTATTGACAAACCCCAAAACGGCCAGTTTAGTATTTATTTGCCAAGTGAATATCAATTGAGAGAGCTTATCTCAGTCATGAGTAGCGAATGGTTGGAGGAATCAGAGCTTTCCTCTGATGTGATCCGTTTGGACACACCCTCTATAACTATACGCTGTGCTTATAATTCTGATCGATTTAATGCTCTTTATAATCCTGTTGTGGGGATCAACATCATGTCTGAATCTTTTGCACTTAAACTATTTAAAAATCTTGCCTTAACCCCCACAACAAAGGTCATAAAGGAATCTTCGGGACGATTAGTCCCCAGTCTTGGAATTATTAATGTCCTACCTCTTACGGTAGAAGGCTCCATGGTTCATTTGAACTTCTATATCTTTGATACATGGGACTTCGACCTGTTGATAGGACAACCTTTTAGAAGACTCCTTTATGAAGGTCATACTGGAAAGCTATACATTTCTTTTGGAAAAACTTTTAAATTCCCAATAACAATTTCACACTCCTTAAACAATAAGGCCGAATCATATCTTTTGCCTGATCCTATGGAGGAGGTAAAGGCTGCATCTCTAGAGCTTTTAGATGAACCAGACTTAGAAGACGAAACTCCTTTCTTCACTGAAGAAGAAGACGAACCTTCTGAGCCTGAACCCTTAGATGAGTTTGCAGAAACACCTAGACCTCCCATAGAGCTTAAAACTTTACCACCCGGTCTTACCTATGCTTTCCTAAACAATAATCCAGAGTTCCCTGTAATTCTTAGCGATAAACTCACTCAGGATCAAACTCTGCGATTAATGACCATTCTTGAGAAACATCACTCAGTGTTCGGCTACTCACATCAAGATCTTACATGAATCAGTCCTATGATTTGTACCCATCGTATTCCAACAGATCCTTCTGTTACACCCTCTCGAGAACCCCAACGTAGACTTAACAACACTATGAGAGAGGTAGTTAAAAAGAAAGTTATAAAGTTGCTGCATGAAGGGATTATATATCCTGTGCCGCACAGTGAGTGGGTAAGCCCAGTGCAAGTTGTGCCTAAAAAGGGAGGCATGACTGTTATTATGAATGAAAAGAACGAGCTAATTCCGCAACGCACCGTCACAGGATGGCGGATGTGCATAGACTATAGCAAACTAAACAAAGCCACGAGAAAGGATCACTTTCCTTTACCTTTCATAGATGAGATGCTAGAGCGATTAGCGAACCATTCGTTCTTCTGTTTCTTAGATGGATATTCAGGATATCACCAAATCCCGATCCATCCCGATGATCAAAGCAAAACCACTTTTACATGCCCATGTGGAACTTATGCTTATCGTAGAATGTCTTTTGGGTTATGTAATGCACCAGCTTCTTTTCAAAGAAGCATGATGCACCAGCTTCTCTGTTTATGGAAAAACTTTTGATAGTTGTCTTGAAAACTTAGACAAGGTTTTGCAAAGATGTGAAGAAAAGCACTTAATCCTTAATTGGGAAAAATGTCATTTTATGGTTAGGGAAGGAATAGTGCTGGGACACCTAGTGTCTGAAAGAGGTATTGAGGTAGACAAAGCTAAAATTGAAGTAATTGAACAACTACCTCCACCTGTGAATATAAAAAGAATTCAAAGCTTTCTTGGCCATGCTGGTTTTTATCGTAGATTCATAAAAGATTTTTCATTTATTGCTAGACCACTTACTCTTTTGCTAGCCAAGGATGCTCCTTTCGAATTTGATGATGCATGTCCAACATCTTTCAATTTATTAAAGAAACCACTCATCTCTGCACCAATCATTCAACCCCCTGATTGGTCGTTGCCTTTTGAAATTATGTGTGATGCTAGTGATTATGCTGTGGGGGCAGTATTGGGACAAACTAAAAATAAGAAGCATCATGCAATTGCTTATGCCAGTAAAACTTCGACAGGAGCTCAACTTAATTATGCAACCACTGAAAAAGAGATTCTGGCTGTTGTCTTTGCCATTGATAAATTTAGATCTTATTTAGTTGGAGCTAAAATAATTATTTACACTGATCATGCTGCACTAAAATATTTGCTCACTAAAAAAGATGCTAAACCTCGCCTGATTAGATGGATCTTATTACTCCAAGAATTTGACTTAGAAATAAAAGATAAAAAGGGAGTAGAAAATTCTGTTGCTGATCACTTGTCTAGAATGTATTTTAAGAGTCCACAGGAAACCCCCATCAATGATTCACTCCGGGACGACATGCTCTACGGGATTAACAGGTCTGACCCCTGGTATGCAGATATTGTTAATTTTATGGTTTCAGGGTATGTACCACTAGGAGCAAACAAGAAGAAGCTTATTCAAGAAAGTCGTTCACATATATGGGATGAGCCCTACCTCTTCTGAGTATGCTCTGATGGCTTACTCAGGAGATGCGTGACCACTAAGGAAGGATGGAAGATCATCGACAGATGTCATTCATCACCATATGGAGGTCACTATGGAGCATTCCGTACACATTCAAAAATCTGGCAGTGTGGATTCTACTGGCCTACAATGTATGAAGACACAAAGCAATATATCAGAAGATGTGGGCCATGTCAAAGGCACGAAAACATAAATACAAGGGATGCAATGCCACTCACCAACAACCTTCAGATTGAGCTCTTTGATGTCTGGGGAATAGACTACATGGGTCCATTTCCTCCTTCAAAGAAGTGTGAGTACATCTTGGTGGCAGTTGACTATGTCTCCAAGTGGGTAGAGGCATTACCTTGCAAGCATGCCGACAACGTCAGTTCAAAGAGGATGTTTGAAGAAATTATATTTCCAAGATTTGGAGTTCCCAGAGTAGTGATAAGTGATAGAGGAGCACACTTCATCGACAAACGCTTCAAGCAATACCTATCAAGACATGGAATCCGTCACAACGTCGCTACCCCCTATCATCCTCAGACAAGTGGCCAAGCAGAGACTTCCAACAAACAAATCAAGAATATTCTTCAAAAGACAGTAAATGAAATGGGAACGGCATGGAAAGACAAGTTACCCGATGCACTCTGGGCATACCGGACAGCATACAAGACCCCAATTGGAATGTCTCCATACCAATTGGTGTACGGGAAGACTTGCCATCTACCCGTTGAACTAGAGTTCAAAGCACACTGGGCCATAAAGAGATGGAATATGGACCTAGATGTTGCTGGAGATTATAGAAGAATGCAACTATCAGAATTAGAAGAATGGCGAGAGAAGGCATATCACAACTCAAAGATTTACAAAGAAAGAGTCAAAAGGTGGCATGACAAGAGAATCAAGAAGAAGGAGTTCACACCCGGAGATAAGGTATTACTTTTTAATTCCAGGGTGAAGCTTTTCGGGCATGGAAAACTCCGGAGCAAATGGGAAGGACCATTCAGGGTAATTAATTCATTCATCATCCCACGGAGCTATCACACTTCAAAATAGCAAAGAAAACAAGTATGGGGGAGATCCCTCGACATGCCAAACACACTCCGACTACACCACTCCACAATTCAGGTACACACTCTGCACACTTTACTTTACACCTACACATATCTTAGATTATGCAGAATATTGTTTCTGACATGATAAATTAAAAAGATTAAAACATTTCTAATCATGATCTCACTCTGTTATATTTCCTGAAACTTGCAATTATTATAAAACCATGTGTTACTTAAGATAGTATGGAATGTGAGATGGTAGAGTACGAGTTTCTTATTTTTGATATCATTGTTGCTTGGAGAATTTATTTCAAAATCTTCAAAATTCTAGCTACCATCCTCAGTGTTTTATATGCCTGATAAAACTAAAAATATTAATTTTAATTATAAAAGCTATCTACTCTGTATTGAGTTTGTTCAAAATGAGTTAGACCCTTGTTGAGAGATTTATCATGCTCCTAAGCTCAAGACAATTATTCAGAAAGATTCACTCTTCTGAAGTATTATTGCATTAGAGGCATGGGCTATGCAAAAATAAAGATATTTCGAGGAAATAAAAAAGAGCAAGTGCTCGACAACCTCACAGAAAAAATGGACAAGTGTCCAGCAGTAGAATTAGGGATACCTCGGTATTCCCTTAAAAAAAGAGAAGAAAAAAAGAGAAAATGATAGCCCATGGTCCCTCTAATAAGCAATATGCCAGCAAGAGTTGACAAAGATTTTAATTTCCAAAGTCTTTGATCTAAGAGTATGACATTCCCCTCCTCGGATCCCGTTTTGATCAGGCAATAAATGCAAAGTAAGTATGCTTGAGAATTTTTGCAAATTAAAACAACCTCAGTGAGATATATAAAAAGATAATGAGTGATCTGAGAAGAACCTATGAGGATAAAAAGGTATGCTAACTTTCTTTCAAAAATATACAAAAGCTCCAAGTGACAGGATTGAGAAGAAAGGATCTTTACTCTTAACCATATACTTCCCTACTATGGTACACAGTGGATTTTTAACACCCTGCAATTATAAAGAGAATGTTTTAAATGTTTACCTCAGATATTGTTTTTAACCATCCTTTTCTCGAGGACGAGTAAAAGCCTAAGTATGGGGGTATTTGTTGATGGTCCTTAAGTATTAATTTTAATTATCAAATAAACAAGGGAAAGGACCAATATACAACCAACACCTAGAATTAGGGTTTGATCTGACAGAATTCCACGAGTTTTGTTGTTTATCTGTTTTTGCAGGGGGTTATCAGGAAATAAGGAAGAAAGGCCCACACGTCGGGATTACATAGAGATATCAACGCACCGCGTGATTTTCTACCATCTAGAAGACTCCAGAAGCCACGGAAAGAAGACGGAGGCCGAAAGGGGCCAGGCCCCGGGCGCCCGCCCCCTGCTGGATGCAGTTCGGGACTCTCTTCGCACGGGATATTCCACCGACCTATTGGATCAAGGAAAACATAGTACCACCTCGCCTACCGACCCAAAAACGCATAGAAGAGAAGGACTATATAAGGAGACCCCCCTGGCCCCTGGAGAAGACATGAAGAAATTATCATAGAGACTGAGGGGTGCCCTCGAAGGAAAACCTCTTCTCTAATTAATATTTCTTTTTAGGCTTAGCAACCAATGTAAGGTAGAAATAGATCTTCTAGTTTCTACTAGATTGAGAGAGATAGAGTGGAGGTGTAGATTGGAGGAAGCCCGGCCTGTCGGTGTCTACTCCAAGCTTGTACCTACGGGATCAAGTTCTCCTAACCCGAAGCTTGCTCCTAGGATTCTTCAGTATTTTGACTTCTAAATTCTAGTAAGTTCTTGTTTTATTGTTCTTATGGTTTATGAGTTTACTTTAATCTCCTCGCGTAGAGTTTAGAGTAATCATTGCTGGCGTAAACGTGGTGTTTAGGCTGGGGTACTCATAGATATTCCCTGACTAGCTGGACCTTGGTAGTAGTGAGGAACGTGACAATTCCGAGTTACCTTTGTAGATCACATCTCGTTAGCAGGAAGGATAGGGTTTATAGGTGCGGGTTGAACATCCTTTGCGGTGTCTAGATTCCGTTAGCCTCCCCATTAGAACAGTAGATCATCCTTACCAAGGTTAGAAGGAGACTACGGTTGCAGTCTTCTCTATTTATCAGTCACATCGAAAGACATTCTTTGTGCCTAAAGGTTAGTAGTAATAGACCGGTTAGTCAGATGCACTCTTTCTCCTAGTGGTAAAAAAATAAATACGATACTCTGGATAACCTCCCGGGTGAAGTGCTCACCGATATCCGTGCGCTTGCGGATCAATTCCTTATTGCGTTCCCAAATATCAACAGTTTCTCTACTTCAAAGGGGTATGTCTATATCTGGGACGAACCACGTGATAAGAGTACACCACAAAGGATGCTTATCCTTAGGGCGATAAACCCTACCCGTTCTGCTAACGAGAGGTGGACTACAGAGGACCAACGTAACTGTTGAAAGGTCCTAATATGGCTAGAGGGGGGTGAATAGCCTATTTAAAAATTCTACAAACTCACTAGAGCAAAAGGTTAGTAAATAACAAAGCAAAGCTTTTTGCTCTAGCTCTAAAGGGGTGTTTGCAAGCCACCTACCCAACAATTCTAGTTGCTAAGATCTCTATGCACACAAGAACTAAGTCTCTACAAGTTACACTAGAGAACTAAGCTACACAAGTCAAAGTAAGCAACTAAACAAATTACACTAGTTTGCGGTAAGTAAAGATAAGATGAGATATTTATACCGCCGTGTAGGGGATGAACCAATCACCAATATAAACAATCAAGCACCGAGAGAATGCCAATCAAACACAATTGAGACACCGATTTTTCTCCCGAGGGTCACGTGCTTGCCGGCACGCTACGTCCCCGTTGTGTCGACCAACACTTGGTGGTTCGGTGGCTAAGAGGTTTAGCACGAACCTCGTCCTCACTAGGACACCACAAGACCCTACCCACAAGTGAGGTATCTCAATGACACGAGCAATCCACTAGAGTTACCTTTCGGCTCTCCACCGGGGAAGGTACAAGACCCCTCACAATCACCGGGAGATGGCCACGAACAATCACCAACTCGTGCCAATCCTCCTCCGCTGCTCCAAGCCATCTAGGTGGCGGCAACCACCAAGAGTAACAAGAAAACCGCAGCTAGAACGATCCCCAAGTGCCACTAGATGCAATCACTCAAGCAAATGCACTTGGAATCACTCCCAATCTCACAAAGATGTTTAATCTATGAAGGAGATGAGTGGGAGGTGTTTGCTTAGGCTCACAAGGATGTCAAGTATGTTAGAATGTCAAGAGTATGAGCCCCAAGCCGGCCAAACTCGTATATATAGCCCCTCAAACAAATAGAGCCGTTGGCTCTTTCACCTGGCAAAACGCGGGGTCACCGGACGCTCTTAAAGGGGCACCGGACGCTCAACACCAGCGTCCGGTGCTCCAACGTCAGCCGCGTGTTAGAGTCTAACGGTAACCTGCTGTGCACCGGACGCTGAGCAAGTTAGCACCGGACGCGTCTGGTGCACACCGGACTCATGCGCAGAGAGCTCCGCAAACTTGCAGGGTCACCGGACGCGAGCCACCGGACGCACCCTGAGCATCCGGTGCTCACCGGACTCATGCGCAGTGAGGTTTGCAAAACCTCCTGACACCGGACGCACACCACCGGACGCTCCAAGCTGCGTCCGGTGCCTATCGTCCGGTGCCTAACCCTAACCGAGTCAGGCTGCCTGCTCACCGGACGCTCAGACACAGCGTCCGGTGCCTCTGAGCCAGCGTCCGGTGAGTGTTCCTCAGCGAGAAACACTCCCGTGACTTCTCCAAATTTCCCACCGGCGCAATAGAAAATATGCACTTCATTTTCTCGAAAAGCGCCGAATCCCGCCGAGCTAGCTCGGCGGGAGGGAGAGAGGAACCCATCCTCTCTCTACCCTTCAAACTCCACCTCCTTCTCAAAGTGTGCCAACACCACAACGTGTGTACCAACAAGTGTGCACGTGTGTTAGCATTTTCACAATCATTTTCTTCGAAGGAGTTAAGTTAGCTCACTAGGTTCTAAATGCATGCACATGAACAAAGACACCTAGTGGCACTTGATAACCGCTTAGCCAAAGAATTTCCCTCTTTATAGTACGGCTATCTATCCTAAATGTGATCACACCCTCTATGGTGTCTTGATCACAAAAACCAAAACCCTAAGCAATACCTTTGCCTTGATCTCCATAGGGTTTTGTTTTTCTCTTTCTTCTTTTGCAAGTTGAGCACTTGATCATCTTGTGGTCATCACCATGATCATCTCTTGCTCCATCACTTGGCATGTACCGACCTCATTAAGTCTACACACACTTAGCATAGAGGTTAGTACTAGGGTTTCATCAATTATCCAAAACCAAACTAGGGATTTCAATCTCCCCCTTTTTGGTAATTGATGACAACCCTTTTTACAAAGATTTTCAATAAAATTTTCTTGGATTCATGTTGCTTGCCCAAGCATTTTACCATGTGCAAAGATTATGGACAAGTTTCATAAACCCAAATTGGTAGCAATTGCTCCCCCTACATATGTGCTAAGAGTTTGGATTTGAAAGCTTGCACATATGCTTGAATAGGAGATATAGGAGTCAATTTCTACCAAATGATGCTAAGGTGTAAAGAATGGACCTTTGAAGCGTGATACCAATCGGAGTTGCAAATGTACACCATCCTTAGCACCATTAGTAACTAGACATTCACAAAACTAGAACACCCCATGAGATCAACATTATAAACGATGTTCTAGTACCACTTGTGAAGCAAATAAAGGTCTAGTTACACTACCTATGCATGCTAGTTCTTCATTTCATCAAGCAAACCTATAACTAGCATACACCACACAAGCAAGGTATTAGAGAGAAAGCTTCTAAAGCTAATGCAAATGCAAGCAAACATATGTGATGCACATTCAAATGCAACATACAAGTTTATGAGCTTGCTCCCCCTACTTGTGTGCTTCAAATTTTAATTTGATCCCCTTCTTTTATTATGTTACTCCCCTATCTTAAATCTTTGGGAAATTTTCTCCCCCTTTGTCATCAATGACCACAAAAGGTGAGCTCAAATTTTAGGTAGGTTAGTGTGAGACCATGTGAAGTGAGATCATTTTACCAAATGGGTCCAATCTAGATTACTTGCCTAAGATATGTAGGGAATTACTAGATGCACTAAACAAGTCCTTAGCATAGCATGGATGACATGTCAAACAATTTTACCTTGCTTTGCTCGAAGGAGAGGCATGTCATATAGTGGGGGTGCATCAACACATATTTGAGAAGTCAAGTATGTTCAATTCATTCCTTAGCTTGCAAAACCTCTTCTCATCAAGTGGCTTGGTGAATATATCGGCAAGTTGATCATTGGTGCTTATACTCTCAATGCAAATGTCCCCCTTTTGTTGGTGATCTCTTATGAAGTGATGGCGGACATCTATGTGCTTTGTTCTTGAGTGTTGAACCGGATTGTTGGTGAGCTTCACGGCACTTTCATTGTCACATAGCAATGACACTTCTTTGAAATTGATTCCAAAGTCCTTCAATGTTGCCTTCATCCATAGGATTTGTGCACAACAACTACCGGCCGCAATGTACTCCGCTTCGGCGGTTGATAGTGCAACACTATTTTGTTTCTTGGATGACCATGAGACAAGTGATCTTCCCAATAGTTGACATGTGCCCGATGTGCTTCTTCTCTCAACTTTGCATCCCGCATAGTCCGAATCGGAATATCCAACAAGTTCAAACTTTGCACCTTTGGGATACCACAAACCAACATTTTGTGTATGCTTCAAGTACCTCAATATTCTCTTTGTTGCTTTCAAATGACTTTCTCTTGGTGAGGCTTGGAATCTTGCACACATGCATACAATAAACATGACATCCGGTCTTGATGCGGTCACATAGAGTAGACTTCCAATCATAGACCGATATAACTTTTGATCCACATATTTCCACTTGTGTCACTATCTAGGCTTCCATTTGTTCCCATTGGAGTGCTAATTGATTTTGCATCATCCATACCAAACTTCTTGAGCATGTCTTTTATGTACTTGCCTTGACTCACAAATGTGCCATTCTTCAATTGCTTGATTTGAAGACCAAGGAAGTAGCTAAGCTCTCCAATCATTGACATCTCAAACTCATTAGCCATCATGTTGCCAAACTCTTCACAAAATTCTTGGTTGGTTGATCCAAAAATGATATCATCAACATATATTTGCAACACAAACAAGTCTTTGCCAAGCTTCTTGGTGAAGAGAGTGGTGTCAACCTTGCCCATCTTGAAACCTTTAGAGAGTAAGAAATCTCTCAATCTCTCATACCATGCTCTTGGTGCTTGCTTCAAACCATACAATGCCTTTCTTAGCTTGTAAACATGGTTGGGTTTCATGTCATCTTCAAAACCGGGAGGTTGCTCAACATATACTTCTTCATTGATATAGCCATTGAGAAATGCACTCTTGACATCCATTTGGTATAGCTTGATGTTATGAGCACAAGCATAGGCTAACAAGATCCTAATTGCTTCCAATCTTGCAACCGGGGCATATGTTTCACCAAAGTCAAGACCTTCAACTTGAGTATAGCCTTGTGCTACCAATCTTGCTTTGTTCCTTACAACTATCCCATCTTGATCTTGTTTGTTGCGAAAGACCCATCTAGTACCAATGACATTATGATCACTAGGCCTCTCAACTAATTCCCATACTTGATTTCTCTTGAAATTGTTAAGCTCTTCATGCATAGCATTAACCCAATCAACATCTCTCAATGCTTCATCAATCTTCTTTGGCTCAATGTGAGACACAAAGGAGAAATGCTCATAAAATGATTCTAATCTTGATCTAGTTTGCACTCCTCTTTGAATATCACCAATGATATGATCCAATGGATGATCCCTTGCAATACTTGTAGGTTGGAGTATTTGCACTTGATTGCTTGCACTCGGTTGATCATGAGATGATGTACTAGCTTGTTGATCTTGCACTTGAGTACCACTTGTACTAGCTTGATTTTGATCATGAGAGCCACTAGCTTGCACATTAGAGGTAGGAAGCACTTGATCTTTGTCATCTTCAACATCAATCACCTCTCTAGGCCTTAAATCACCAATATCCATATTCTTCATTGCATCGGCCAATTGAGTGCCTCTCACATCATCTAGATTCTCATCTTCCTCTTGAGAGCCATTTGTTTCATCAAACTCAACATCATGCACCTCTTCAAGAGTACCACTAGCCAAATTCCACACTCTATAAGCTTTGCTAGTAGTGGAGTAACCAAGCAAGAAGCCTTCATCACATTTCTTTTCAAATTTACTCAATCTAGTGCCTTTCTTCAATATGTAGCATTTGCAACCAAAAACCCGAAAGTATGCAATGTTGGGCTTTCTTCCATTTAAGAGCTCATATGGTGTCTTCTCCATCATTGGGTGACAATAGAGTTGGTTGCTATAGTAGCAAGCCGTGTTGATTGCTTCGGCCCAAAAAGAATGACTCACATTGTACTCACTCAACATTGATCTTGCCATGTCAATCAAGGTTCTATTCTTCCTCTCAACAAGACTATTTGATTGTGGAGTGTATTTGGCCGAGAATTGATGCCTAATGCCAAATTCATCACAAAGCTCATCAACTCTTGTATTATTGAATTCACTTCCATTGTCACTTCTCACTTTCTTGATGGTTGTTTCAAACTCATTGTGTATTCTCTTGACAAATGATTTGAAGGTTGCAAAAGCATCACTTTTGTCACTAAGAAAGAATACCCATGTGTATCTTGTGAAATCATCCACTACCACAAATCCATATTTGTTTCCACCAATGCTTGTGTATGTGGTTGGTCCAAATAAGTCCATGTGCAACAACTCAAATGCCTTGTGTTGACGGTTCTTAAGTATCAATTTTAATTATCAAATAAACAAGAGAAAGGACCAATATGCAACCAGCACATAGAATTAGGGTTTGATCTGACAGAATTCCACGAGTTTTGTTGTTTATCTATTTCTGCAGGGGGTTATCAGGAAATAAGGAAGAAAGGCCCACATGTCAGGATTACATAGAGATATCAACGCACCGCGCAATTTTACATCATCTAGAAGACTCCAGAAGCCACGAGACCGAAGCGGAGGCGAAGCTGGGCCAGGCCCAGGGCGCCCGCCCTGGAAGCCTGGGCGCCCGCCCCCCTTCTGGAGCCAATTCAGGACTCCTTCGCTCGGGATATTCCACCGACCTATTGGATCAAGAAAAACATAGTACCACCTCGGCTATCGACCCAAAAACGCATAGAAGGGGAGGACTATATAAGCGAGGCCCCCCTGGCCCCTGGAAGACATGAAGAAATTATCATAGAGACTGAGGGGTGCCCTCGAAGGAAAACCTCTTCTCTAATTAATATTTCTTTTTAGGCTTAGCAATCAATGTAAGGTAGAAATAGATCTTCTAGTTTCTACTAGATTGAGAGATATAGAGTGGAGGTGTAGAGTGGAGGAAAGCCCGGCCTGTCGGTGTCTACTCCAAGCTTGTACCTGCGGGATCAAGTTCTCCTAACCCGAAGCTTGCTCCTAGGATTCTTCAGTAATTCGACTTCTAAATTCTAGTAAGTTCTTGTTTTATTGTTCTTATGGTTTATGAGTTTACTTTAATCTCTTCGCGTAGAGTTTAGAGTAATCATTGCTGGCGTAAACGTGGTGTTTAGGCTGGGGTACTCATAGATATTCCCTGACTAGCTGGACCGTGGTAGTAGTGAGGAACGTGACATTTCCGAGCTATCTTTGTAGATCACATCTCATTAGCAGGAAGGATAGGGTTTATAGGTGCGGGTCGAACATCCTTTGTGGTGTCTAGATTCCGTTAGCCTCCCCATTAGAACAGTAGATCATCCTTACCAAGGTTAGAAGGAGACTACAGTTGCAGTCTTCTCTATTTATCACTCACATCGAAAGACATTCTTTGTGCCTAAAGGTTAGTAGTAATAGACCGGTTAGTCAAATGCACTCTTTCTCCTAGTGGTAAAAAAATAAATACGATACTCTGGATAATTTCCCGGGTGAAATGCTCACCGATATCCGTGCGCTTGCAGATCAATTCCTTATTGCGTTCCCAAATATCAACACCTTGCATGTACTCATGATACTTTTCTTTGGATGAGTGTTGCCAACTTGTTTTCCGGCTTGACATGCACTACAAAGCTTGTCTTTCTCAAATGTGACATCTTTCAAGCCTCTAACAAGATCATGCTTGACTAACTTGTTTAATTGTTTCATTCCAACATGACGAAGCCTTCTATGCCATAACCAACCCATGCTAGATTTAGTGAGCAAGCATGTTGATAATTGAGCTTCACTAGCATTGAAATCAACCAAGTATAGATTCTCATATCTAAAACCTTTGAATATCAAGTTAGAGCCATCTACACTTATGATTTCTACATCATCAACTCCAAATATGCATTTGAAACCAAGATCACAAAGTTGAGCTACGGATAGCAAGTTGAAGTTCAAGCTCTCTACTAGCAGCACATTGGAAATGCTCAAGTCATTGGATATAGCAATTTTACCAAGCCCTTTGACCTTGCCTTTGCCATTGTCACCAAATGTGATACTATCAACACCATTGTCATCATTTGGATTGATTGAATTGAACATTCTTGAATCACCGGTCATGTGTTGTGTGCACCCACTATCAAGTACCCAATGCCTTCCTCCGGCTTTATAGTTTACCTACAAAACAAATCAATGTTTCTTAGGTACCCATACTTGTTTGGGTCCTTGGAGGTTAGTGACTAAGCTTTTTGGTACCCAAATGGCCTTCTTCTTTGGACCCACAATTGGTGTACCAACAAACTTAGCATGCACACCCTTCTCACCCTTGGTAAGCACATAACAAGAATCAAAAGGAATGTAAGGTACATCAACATTTTTCTTGTTCTTGTTCATTTTATTGCAATTAAGCTCTAGGTGCCCAACTTGCTTGCATTTGTTGCAATACCGACCATTGCTCTTCACAAAGCTAGGCTTGTGAGTTGCAAAGGCTTTCTTGCCCTTCTTGGGGGTATAGCCTAATCCCTCTTTATTGAGAGAAAACCTTTGGCTACCCAAGCACTTTAGCAAGCGGGCCTCACCACCATAGGCTTTGCCTAGGCCGTGAGTGAGCTCATCCACCTCTCTCTTGAGAGTCTCATTCTCAACCTTTAGTGAGGTGTCACAAGTGACACTAACACTAGAAGTAGAGGTAGAGTTGGTGGTGGTGGATGAAGACCTACAAGAAGAGTTAGTGGCAACAACAATAGGTAGGTTGGGTGATTCTTTAATTAAGTCACATGTTGTGCTCACATCACATGATACAACAACCTTTTCCTTGTTCTCTTCTAACAACAAGGAGTGAGCTTTCTCAAGCTTGGTGTGAGCCTTGCCAAGCTTCTCATGGGCTTCCACTAGCCTCTCATGATTAGCATTGAGCTCATCAAAGGATTGCTCAAGAGCTTTTAACTTCTTGGCCAATTCTTTGCACTTCTTGTTTTTAGATTGAATGAGAGAATTGGCTTGTTCTAACATGTCCATGAGTTGTTCATTAGTGAATTCATTTTCATCATCACTATCACTATCATGTTCATGTTCACTTTCACTTTCACTCTCATCATATTGTACCTTGTGGCCCTTGGCCATGAAGCATGAAGGAGTGTCGAAGAGTGATGGCTTGTTGATAGCAATGCTTGCAAGCGCCTTCTTCTTGGATGCCTTGTCATCATCACTAGAATCATCATCCGAAGAAGCATCACTATCCCATGTCACAACATAGGATCCACCCTTCTTCTTCTTCTTGAAGACTATCTTCTTCTCTTTCTTTTCTTTCTTCTCCTTCTTGTTCTTCTTGTCATACTCATCATTGTCACTATTGTAAGGACAATCCGCCACAATATGATCGGGGCTCTTGCACTTGTAGCATAGTCTCACATGCTCCTTTTTCTTGAAGTGATCTCTTCTCTTTCTTGTGTGATAGCCCTTCTTCTTCATCATCTTGCCAAACTTGCGAACAAAGAGTGCTAGTGCTTCATCATCACTATCATCATTGGAGCACTCCTCATCACTAGATTCTTCCTTCTTGGCCTTGCCTTTATTCTTGCTCTTGGATGAAGAGCTAGCTTTGAATGCTACACTCTTCTTCTTCTTCTTATCATCATCATCCTTCTTCATGACCTCATCATCATCATTGTCATTGTATTGATCTTCGGTCATGACATCTCCAAGTACCTCATTGGGAGATACACCCGTCAATCCTCCTCTAAATATGATGGTTCTCAATGTCTTGAATCTCTTGGGCAAGCACATCAAGAACTTGTGAATGAAATCCTCATCCTTCACTTTCTCACCAAGGCCCTTGAGATCATTGATGATGACTTGGAGCCTATAGAACATCTCCGGGATTGACTCATCATCCTTCATCTTGAAGTTTGAAAGCTTGTCCTTGAGCATGTACAACTTGGCACTTTTTACTGTTGTAGTGCCCTCATATGTTTCTTCAAGCCTTGTCCACACTTCACTAGCCTTCTCAAGATCTTTGACTTGCTCAAACACCTTTGAATCAATGCCATTGTATATTGTGTTGAGAGCCATAGTATTGCATTGCTTGTTTGCTCTCTCATTGTCGGTGGGGTTAGCGGGGTCAAGGATCACAAAGTCATTCTCCGTGACTTCCCACACTCTATCATTGATTGATCCAAGGCACATCTTCATTTTTCTCTTCCAATAGTCAAAGGAACTTGTGCCATCAAAGAACGGTGGTTTGCCCCCAACATGGTTGAACACTATTTGAGCCATAATTTGAGCACCGAGGTTGTTAAGCCTTCACAAAACGGTGACCACGGCTCCGATACCACTTGAAAGGTCCTAATATGGCTAGAGGGGGGTGAATAGCCTATTTAAAAATTCTACAAACTCACTAGAGCAAAAGGTTAGTAAATAACAAAGCGAAGCTTTTTGCTCTAGCTCTAAAGGGGTGTTTGCAAGCCACCTACCCAACAATTCTAGTTGCTAAGATCTCTATGCACACAAGAACTAAGTCTCTACAAGTTACACTAGAGAACTAAGCTACACAAGTCAAAGTAAGCAACTAAACAAATTACACTAGTTTGCGGTAAGTAAAGATAAGATGAGATATTTATACCGCCGTGTAGGGGATGAACCAATCACCAATATAAACAATCAAGCACCGAGAGAATGCCAATCAAACACAATTGAGACACCGATTTTTCTCCCGAGGCTCACGTGCTTGCCGGCACGCTACGTCCCCGTTGTGTCGACCAACACTTGGTGGTTCAGTGGCTAAGAGGTGTAGCACGAACCTCGTCCTCACTAGGACACCACAAGAACCTACCCACAAGTGAGGTATCTCAATGACACGAGCAATCCACTAGAGTTACCTTTCGGCTCTCCGCCGGGGAAGGTACAAGACCCCTCACAATCACCGGGAGATGGCCACGAACAATCACCAACTCGTGCCAATCCTCCTCCGCTGCTCCAAGCCGTCTAGGTGGCGGCAACCACCAAGAGTAACAAGAAAACCGCAGCTAGAACGATCCCCAAGTGCCACTAGATGCAATCACTCAAGCAAATGCACTTGGAATCACTCCCAATCTCACAAAGATGTTTAATCTATGAAGGAGATGAGTGGGAGGTGTTTGCTTAGGCTCACAAGGATGTCAAGTATGTTAGAATGTCAAGAGTATGAGCCCCAAGCCGGCCAAACTCGTATATATAGCCCCTCAAACAAATAGAGCCGTTGGCTCTTTCACCTGGCAAAACGCGGGGTCACCGGACGCTCTTAAAGGGGCACCGGACGCTCAACACCAGCGTCCGGTGCTCCAACGTCAGCCGCGTGTTAGAGTCTAACGGTAACCTGCTGTGCACCGGACGCTGAGCAAGTTAGCACCGGACGCGTCTGGTGCACACCGGACTCATGCGCAGAGAGCTCCGCAAACTTGCAGGGTCACCGGACGCGAGCCACCGGACGCACCCTGAGCATCCGGTGCTCACCGGACTCATGCGCAGTGAGGTTTGCAAAACCTCCTGACACCGGACGCACACCACCGGACGCTCCAAGCTGCGTCCGGTGCCTATCGTCCGGTGCCTAACCCTAACCGAGTCAGGCTGCCTGCTCACCGGACGCTCAGACACAGCGTCCGGTGCCTCTGAGCCAGCGTCCGGTGAGTGTTCCTCAGCGAGAAACACTCCCGTGACTTCTCCAAATTTCCCACCGGCGCACTAGAAAATATGCACTTCATTTTCTCGAAAAGCGCCGAATCCCGCCGAGCTAGCTCGGCGGGAGGGAGAGAGGAACCCATCCTCTCTCTACCCTTCAAACTCCACCTCCTTCTCAAAGTGTGCCAACACCACAACGTGTGTACCAACAAGTGTGCACGTGTGTTAGCATTTTCACAATCATTTTCTTCGAAGGAGTTAAGTTAGCTCACTAGGTTCTAAATGCATGCACATGAACAAAGACACCTAGTGGCACTTGATAACCGCTTAGCCAAAGAATTCCCCTCTTTATAGTACGGCTATCTATCCTAAATGTGATCACACCCTCTATGGTGTCTTGATCACAAAAACCAAAACCCTAAGCAATACCTTTGCCTTGATCTCCATAGGGTTTTGTTTTTCTCTTTCTTCTTTTGCAAGTTGAGCACTTGATCATCTTGTGGTCATCACCATGATCATCTCTTGCTCCATCACTTGGCATGTATCGACCTCATTAAGTCTACACACACTTAGCATAGAGGTTAGTACTAGGGTTTCATCAATTATCCAAAACCAAACTAGGGATTTCAATCTCCCCCTTTTTGGTAATTGATGACAACCCTTTTTACAAAGATTTTCAATAAAATTTTCTTGGATTCATGTTGCTTGCCCAAGCATTTTACCATGTGCAAAGATTATGGACAAGTTTCATAAACCCAAATTGGTAGCAATTGCTCCCCCTACATATGTGCTAAGAGTTTGGATTTGAAAGCTTGCACATATGCTTGAATAGGAGATATAGGAGTCAATTTCTACCAAATGATGCTAAGGTGTAAAGAATGGACCTTTGAAGCGTGATACCAATCGGAGTTGCAAATGTACACCATCCTTAGCACCATTAGTAACTAGACATTCACAAAACTAGAACACCCCATGAGATCAACATTATAAACGATGTTCTAGTACCACTTGTGAAGCAAATAAAGGTCTAGTTACACTACCTATGCATGCTAGTTCTTCATTTCATCAAGCAAACCTATAACTAGCATACACCACACAAGCAAGGTATTAGAGAGAAAGCTTCTAAAGCTAATGCAAATGCAAGCAAACATATGTGATGCACATTCAAATGCAACATACAAGTTTATGAGCTTGCTCCCCCTACTTGTGTGCTTCAAATTTTAATTTGATCCCCTTCTTTTATTATGTTACTCCCCTATCTTAAATCTTTGGGAAATTTTCTCCCCCTTTGTCATCAATGACCACAAAAGGTGAGCTCAAATTTTAGGTAGGTTAGTGTGAGACCATGTGAAGTGAGATCATTTTACCAAATGGGTCCAATCTAGATTACTTGCCTAAGATATGTAGGGAATTACTAGATGCACTAAACAAGTCCTTAGCATAGCATGGATGACATGTCAAACAATTTTACCTTGCTTTGCTCGAAGGAGAGGCATGTCATATAGTGGGGGTGCATCAACACATATTTGAGAAGTCAAGTATGTTCAATTCTTTCCTTAGCTTGCAAAACCTCTTCTCATCAAGTGGCTTGGTGAATATATCGGCAAGTTGATCATTGGTGCTTATACTCTCAATGCAAATGTCCCCCTTTTGTTGGTGATCTCTTATGAAGTGATGGCGGACATCTATGTGCTTTGTTCTTGAGTGTTGAACCGGATTGTTGGTGAGCTTCACGGCACTTTCATTGTCACATAGCAATGACACTTCTTTGAAATTGATTCCAAAGTCCTTCAATGTTGCCTTCATCCATAGGATTTGTGCACAACAACTACCGGCCGCAATGTACTCCGCTTCGGCGGTTGATAGTGCAACACTATTTTGTTTCTTGGATGACCATGAGACAAGTGATCTTCCCAATAGTTGACATGTGCCCGATGTGCTTCTTCTCTCAACTTTGCATCCCGCATAGTCCGAATCGGAATATCCAACAAGTTCAAACTTTGCACCTTTGGGATACCACAAACCAACATTTTGTGTATGCTTCAAGTACCTCAATATTCTCTTTGTTGCTTTCAAATGACTTTCTCTTGGTGAGGCTTGGAATCTTGCACACATGCATACACTAAACATGACATCTGGTCTTTATGCGGTCACATAGAGTAGACTTCCAATCATAGACAGATATAACTTTTGATCCACCATATTTCCACTTGTGTCACTATCTAGGCTTCCATTTGTTCCCATTGGAGTGATAATTGATTTTGCATTATCCATACCAAACTTCTTGAGCATGTCTTTTATGTACTTGCCTTGACTCACAAATGTGCCATTCTTCAATTGCTTGATTTGAAGACCAAGGAAGTAGCTAAGCTCTCCAATCATTGACATCTCAAACTCATTAGCCATCATGTTGCCAAACTCTTCACAAAATTCTTGGTTGGTTGATCCAAAAATGATATCATCAACATATATTTGCAACACAAACAAGTCTTTGCCAAGCTTCTTGGTGAAGAGAGTGGTGTCAACCTTGCCCATCTTGAAACCTTTAGAGAGTAAGAAATCTCTCAATCTCTCATACCATGCTCTTGGTGCTTGCTTCAAACCATACAATGCCTTTCTTAGCTTGTAAACATGGTTGGGTTTCATGTCATCTTCAAAACCGGTAGGTTGCTCAACATATACTTCTTCATTGATATAGCCATTGAGAAATGCACTCTTGACATCCATTTGGTATAGCTTGATGTTATGAGCACAAGCATAGGCTAACAAGATCCTAATTGCTTCCAATCTTGCAACCGGGGCATATGTTTCACCAAAGTCAAGACCTTCAACTTGAGTATAGCCTTGTGCTACCAATCTTGCTTTGTTCCTTACAACTATCCCATCTTGATCTTGTTTGTTGCGAAAGACCCATCTAGTACCAATGACATTATGATCACTAGGCCTCTCAACTAATTCCCATACTTGATTTCTCTTGAAATTGTTAAGCTCTTCATGCATAGCATTAACCCAATCAACATCTCTCAATGCTTCATCAATCTTCTTTGGCTCACTGTGAGACACAAAGGAGAAATGCTCATAAAATGATGCTAATCTTGATCTAGTTTGCACTCCTCTTTGAATATCACCAATGATATGATCCAATGGATGATCCCTTGCAATACTTGTAGGTTGGAGTATTTGAACTTGATTGCTTGCACTCGGTTGATCATGAGATGATGTACTAGCTTGTTGATCTTGCACTTGAGTACCACTTGTACTAGCTTGATTTTGATCATGAGAGCCACTAGCTTGAGGAGTTAAGTTAGCTCACTAGGTTCTAAATGCATGCACATGAACAAAGACACCTAGTGGCACTTGATAACCGCTTAGCCAAAGAATTCCCCTCTTTATAGTACGGCTATCTATCCTAAATGTGATCACACCCTCTATGGTGTCTTGATCACAAAAACCAAAACCCTAAGCAATACCTTTGCCTTGATCTCCATAGGGTTTTGTTTTTCTCTTTCTTCTTTTCCAAGTTGAGCACTTGATCATCTTGTGGTCATCACCATGATCATCTCTTGCTCCATCACTTGGCATGTACCGACCTCATTAAGTCTACACACACTTAGCATAGAGGTTAGTACTAGGGTTTCATCAATTATCCAAAACCAAACTAGGGCTTTCAACTGTCACCTACGCGGCCTACCACACGATCCAGCTAGACAGGGGATATCCACAAGTAATCTAGGTCTAAGCACCACGCTTAACCTATACTACAACTCTCACCTATAGCGTCCTATAGATTAAAGTACTCAAAAGAGTTGTGAACCAGAACATACATAATTAGTAATTGCATAATGAATTAGAAGTAGATTACCAGAGTCATCCCATGAGCAAGCTTGATTAGAGCTTGATCATGACGAAGTACAATCGGAGGAAGAACCGACAGGCCGGCCTCTCCTCTAATCCTCCTTCGCTCTCCATCTTGCTACTATCTAGATCTACTCTAGTTTAGAGAAGAGAGGAGAGCTCTCATCTCTAAACCCTAGCTTTTGCTCTGTCTATGAATAATGAATAATGATCAAGGGGTGCCTCCTCCAGGGGCCCGGGGGTCTGGTTATATAGTCCCCTCAAGTGAACCTGGGCCGTCGGATCAAACCGACATTGATTGAATGGTCATTCTTGATCCTTTAGGTCGGTGGAGATCTCCCGAGAGAAAGAGTCCTGATTGGGCTCCAAGTCAGGGCGGGCGACCAGGGCAGGAGGGCGGGCGCCCTGTCTCTGGCCCCGTTCGGCCTCCGCTTCCTTCCCGTGGCTTCTGGAGTCTTCTAGATGTAAGATAATTGCACGGCACGTTAATATCTCTATGTAATCCCGACGTGTGGGCCTTTCTTCCGTATTTCTTGATAACCCCCTGCAGAAATAGACAAACACCAAAACTCATGGAATTCTGTCAAATAAAACCCTAAGTCTAGATGTTGATTTCATTTAGATCCTTTTCTTTGTTTATTTGATAATTAAATTTGATACTTAAGGACCGTCAACAAACTCCCCCAAGCTTACCTCTTGCTCGTCCCTGAGCAAGGATAGACTCAGCAATGGATCAGAAGTTGTTGCAATATCTTAAAAATTTGACGGTACACATGCTTTTAAATAAGATCTCATCTCTGAGTTAGAGTAAACTGTCAAGAACTAAAACTTACTTACTTTACCTTTCACCATGGGACTTGTAACCGTCACTTCTGTCTTGAGTAGTTAAAAGATAGAACAGTCTAGCCAAGTGCCATGTCTCTTATTCTTGATCAGCTATAGCTCTGGAACTCTTATTCTTGATCAGCTATAGCTCTGGAGTTTTTGCAGATTTTCAAATAAAACTCAGAGATTCCTTGTATGACTCTCTAAATCTCTCTTTTGTGGTATTTCTGGATCCTTACCAAGGCAGTGATGGTATATGCCTTCTCTCAAGATATGTGGTATTTGTGGTATAAGGCATAGTGACATTGCCTTCTCTCTCACCCTACTCTAATAAGGCTTTAATATTTGGAGCTCATAGGTGGGAGACAGCTAATACATACTTACAAGACATTTATTGCATAGTCAAACCATGGATCCAGAGAAACAAGTCAATAAGTCAAATCAAGATGTGCATGTGTTGCGAATGAATGGTGTATGGTGATGATGGTGATAACAATGGTGGAAGTCTAATTCTACTTTTGATCTTTTGAGGGGATACATACCTTCCTTGCTTTTTGAAACTTTATGAGGAGAATGAGATGCTCTATCTTTCATTTTTTTCTTTCCTCTCAGGTGGGTATCCTGTACCCCTAATTCTACTGTCGGACACTTGTCCATTTTTACCTCTCGTCTCACTCTTTTTCTTTTCTTTCGAGGTTCCGGGCACTTGCCCCTTTTTATTTCCTCGTATATTTTTTTCTCTCCTTTTTTTTAGAGCACTCATCTCATGAGATAATATAGCAAGTGGTAGTAACAAGATAATTTGAGCATTTATTTCACAAGGAAAACAGAAATATTTTTGGTTATTCTCTCCCGGATTAGGAGTAGAATATTTTTGGGTGGTTCTGGAGATGGAAATGAGTGGATATATGTGGATGGTAATTCCGGAGTAGAAGTAGCATATATGAGTGAATGTGCAAGTGAAATCTTGATTTAACCACATGACAAGCTCCTAAGGGTCTACACAGCTTGACCACACTCAATGCTCATAAGCAGTAAATAGTAAATGCGTGGCTCAAAGTCTAGCAAGCATGTATATATGGCTGTGGTAGGAATTTAAACTTTCATCATACAGGAACTCATCATGCAATATTTTAAAGATTTTTCAAAGATAAAATTGTCCAGAATTCTAGCATCTCTAGGAACAGATAAACAACAGCTCAACCTTCCCATATCATATCCGTTAACAACTTAGATTTCAGATCAAGTTTTTATCCCACAAATTTAGATCTAGAGCAAGCTTTAAATTATAACAGTTATATCTAAACTTGAGAGAGAACTTCAAATTTGCAAATTAGGCAGAGCAACTATTCATCGTATCCATGCTAGAGTTTTATTATTAAGATTCAGATTAGCATAGCCACTTTATTTATTTATTAAACACACTAAGCAAAAGATATATATAAGCACAAAATCTTTATTTGGTTTTTCATAGTTTATGTATTTTAATATTCTAATATAATATAAGTATAAAGATAGGTAGAAATATTTAGCGAGATAAATGGGGGTGCTCTGCCCCAAGCTGAATTTTGATGTAATTTCTCTTGATGTAGCTAGCAGGTTGCAGAGGTGTATTTGAAAGTCAGCAGCATTCTGACAGCGATTAGAATGTCCTCCGTCTGCTAGTCTTCTTGATTCTTAAATTCTGTGGAGCTCAAATAGACAACAAAGCTTGTGGAACTAATTAAGTGTTAGCATAAATATCTAGCCTTCATCATGTTGAGTTTCTTCAATAAATATTACTCCCTGTTTTTATATTTTTATTTTATAAAGCAGAAAAGAAATATTTATTTTATTTTTATGCCACCACAGTGAAGGTACTTATGGGTTTTATGCCACTCGTATACTCACATGGGGCTTAGTATTTTTAACATTTTTATTTTCTTTTCAAGATAGCATGATTAACTAATAATCTATTTAAGGAAAGTAAATAATTAAAGGAAAAAGGGAATGCAGAAAGGATAAATATGGATAACTACTGATCTTACCTTTGGGCGAGGGTTCAATGTTTTAAGTCTTCTTAACAAGACTTCTCACCGTGTTCATTCTTCAGGTGCGTCATTTGATTCAGGTGCGGACCTTGACGTCTGCACCTCTTGATACAGTGTCATCCATGTTCTTCCTTTGCCCAGCAGTTCGAAGTGCGGCGTTGGCAGTAACCTGCTCAGTGTGTTTGTGCTCGTAGATCCAGGTCCATCACTTGGTAGAGTCTGAGAGTTATAAAACTCCTCCATGTTTTGCTCAAAGTGTACCTGCTCATAGAGACAAGGCAGAGATCAAGTGCATGGGTCCTGTTGGTGGAAAACACTAACAGAACCTAATGTGTATTTATTCTTCTCTAACCCTAAGCATAGTGAGCAAGACAAAGTTGATGGATGAAAAGTTTATGAGTGTAGCACTTATAACATTTGTCAGATCAGATCGCTCAACCTTATGGAAAGATAATCTATCTATGTATATGTCTTTTTCTTTATATCTCTCAATGATTGAATGTGTAACATTTTAGCTCATATGATTAGGAGTGTGGGATCATGGAGGTAGTACTAAGAACAAGGATTAAAGGACTAAACATGTTGAATCAGTTGGGTTGGTTAATCTAGAGTTGTAAATCATACATGTTTGTCTCTTTTATTTATATGAACGCCAGAACCAAGGAGAAGCTTATAAAAGTGATAGTCAAGTACCTTAAGATGTTACCTTGCTTGAAGAGTGATGGTACAGTATCACCTTGTGGAAGCTTTCCTTTCTTAGCGGTTGTGCATCGTGTTTGTGGCACCCTCCATGGATCATCTCTCTATGATGAATGAGCTATGTCCTTCTTGTGCAAATTGTTAAACTTCATGTGTCACTCTCTTCGTCTCTGATGTGAGTTTATCTCAGGACTTCCCAAATCGATATTGAAAGTTTTTCTGCAGGGGTTAGTCCGACAAAAATATACCAATGTCTACACAAGTAGATTTTAGTTCAATAACCGAACTAGACTCCATGTCTAATCAGATTAAGGAAGGCTGTTTAACCTAAGCACCATGCTTAATTTAAAAGCCAATAGAAGTATGTGCAGTACTTCCAAACTAACACTTACTAGTAAATAGACAAAGGTAGCATGACAACATTTATAGAGATCTACTCAAGTGGACATGAAGTAGTGTGATTAGTATTGAACAAATTGAGCATGTCTTAAAGGTAGGGACAACCAACATAGCAACATGGCAAAGGATGTTTTTATGTAAAGTACTCCCCCAAGCTTGAATTCTACAGAATTCAAGTTTGGATGAATTTAATTCAATGTTGTATGATGATTGGTTGGACATACCTTGTGCTTGTCATTCATCCGATCTTCTTGCTCCAATCCTGTAAAGGTTAGTGACAAGAATACCCGAAGGAATATTTTTACAATTATCCTTATATGCTCAATACACAAGGTAATGTTGCAAATAATTAAAAACTCATGTTACGATGTGATCAGTGCTTATTTTAGGACACTAAGCTTGTCCTTGGGAAACCATCAATTTATGTCGGCGAAGTGGTTTCCCTTCCAACGCTGACCTAAATCAAGATCAACTCAACGAGATCTGCAATATTTATTATAGACATATGCATCGACAACCGCCCTTTTAAAGTTTTTATAAATAGAAAGGAAGAGGGGGTTGGAGATCTCAAATGTGGTGATGTTCGAGAGACCAATAGATTGGGAAGATGTTGCATATGAGCATGGAGTAAACAAAGTGGCTATGAAATAAATTCCATGCTCATTAATGTTATCCTCGTCTCCAATCTGAATGTTCAGAGTTCCTCTTGGATTGGTCTCACTTATGTCCTCTTCTATAGTTGGATGAATCCCATCTTCAAAGGGAGTCAAGAACTCACCATTTGAAATTGAACCAAAGTCAGAATTCATTAAGGCTTCTTCCTTATCCATCCATTCTACACATTCTAGCCATTTAGAACTTGTGATAAGGAAAGGGGAGGTGTTAGAATTTTCAATATGGCTTAGCTCTCCTTTACTTGATGTGTCATCCTCGACTTCTTCATAACAGGAACCAGGACATTCTCTAAGAGAACCATTATTGCGAGGATTTGAATTATCCCTGCTTGAAGGTCTCTTATGGAACCAGAAGTCTAAACCATCAGCATCTGAAAGATTTAAGGTCAGAATTCCTTCCTCCCTTGGAGAATTTTGGGGTATTGATGGTTTAGGATCGATAGCTAAAGTTTGGAATTGAAGTGGTTGTGATTTGGCTATCGAAACTTCTTCTTCTTGTCTAGGAACTGGTTCTTTCTCTTTCTCAGGGATATAAAAGCTAGGAGACTTTCCACTTAATAAATCAATCAAATTCCAAGCTTCACTAGTAGGTAGATGATAGAAGGATACTCTAGAGGCTGTATTCAAGGTTTGCTTATTTTCCCTACTAAGGCCCTCAAAAAAGTGAATTAGAAGAATTTCTTCTGGAATAGAAAGCTTTGGGCCAGTGAGAGTAAGGTTAATAAAGCGGTCCCATGATTTCCTAAGAGATTCTTCTTCTAGTTGTCTAAAAGAAATAATCTCACACCGAAGTTCTGCCACTTTGGAGATTGGAAAATATTTAGAATGAAAACTACTATATAACTCCTTCCAATCTCCATGAACTCTCCCTACTTTGAGTTTGTACCAATGTCTAGCTTTTCCCGTTAAAGAGAACGGAAAGAGCTTCCATTTGAGGGTCTCATCGGACATTCCTTCTATGCGAAGGAGGTCACAGACTCGATAAACCTCTCTTAGGTGTGTGTATGGGTTTTCCTCACCTTCTCCTGAGAAAGGTTGTTTTTGAACAAATTCTATGTATTCGGGGTCTATCTCAAAACTAAATGCTATGATAGGCTTTGAAGATTTTGGTGGTTCGAGATGTGTGCCCGTAGGTCTATGAAATTCATAGATAGACATGTTTGAATTCATGGTAGACCAGAGATCAAGGATTAGATAAGAAGAAAGATTAGCAGAGATGAGGCAAAGGATAAAAGGAAAATATTTTTTTATTTTTTTTTAGAAAATGATTAAGCTAGTTCGTAGTCAACTCAGCAACCGTTTCCCCGGCAACAGCACCAAAAATGCTTGTTGACACTTGCTAACACCACTTGAATACTAGGTTGTCATCCCCAGCATGGCACTAGAGTGTACTATAGTATTTATACGCACACAGATAATCCGCAAGCGCACGGATACCGTTATAGCTTTTACCCGGTTAAAGGTTTTATCGTATCCATAGGGAAATGGGAGAACTGATCTAGGCTCTAACTTAACCAAGATAAGTAAATAGGTATAAATAGGAAAGATGGTAGAATCGAATAAGAACAATATTAAAGGTAAGATAGCAGTGAGTGATAATAGGGGAATAGAGAATAGAGCAATTCTAGTATATGGGCGATGGTAGCAGAATAGAGAGGATAACTATGGTTTCTCTACATCAAAGGGGTATGTCTATGTCTGGGACGAACCACGTGATAAGAGTACACCACAACGGATGCTTATCCTTAGGCCGATAAACCCTACCCGTCCAGCTAACGAGAGGTGGACTATAGAGGACCAACGTAACTGTCACCTACGCGGCCTACCACACGATCCAGCTAGACAGGGGATATCCGCAAGTAATCTAGGTCTAAGCACCACGCTTACACCTATACTACAACTCTCACCTATAGCGTCCTATAGATTAAAGTACTCAAAAGAGTTGTGAACCAGAACATACATAATTAGTAATTGCATAATGAATTAGAAGTAGATTACCAGAGTCATCCCATGAGCAAGCTTGATTAGAGCTTGATCATGACGAAGTACAACCGGAGGAAGAACCGACAGGCCGGCCTCTCCTCTAATCCTCCTTCGCTCTCCATCTTGCTACTATCTAGATCTACTCTAGTTTAGAGAAGAGAGGAGAGCTCTCATCTCTAAACCCTAGCTTTTGCTATGTCTATGAATAATGAATAATGATCAAGGGGTGCCTCCTCCAGGGGCCAGGGGGTCTGGTTATATAGTCCCCTCAAGTGAACCTGGGCCGTCGGATCAAACCGACATTGATTGAACGGTTATTCTTGATCCTTTAGGTCGGTGGAGATCTCCCGAGAGAAAGAGTCCTGATTGGGCTCCAAGTCAGGGCGGGCGCCCAGGGCAGGAGGGCGGGCGCCCTGCCTCTGGCCCCGTTCGGCCTTCGCTTCCTTCCCGTGGCTTCTGGAGTCTTCTAGATGTAAGATAATTGCGCGGCACGTTAATATCTCTATTTTATCCCGACGTGTGGGCCTTTCTTCCGTATTTCCTGATAACCCCCTGCAGAAATAGACAAACACCAAAACTCGTGGAATTCTGTCAGATAAAACCCTAAGTCTAGATGTTGATTTCATTTGGATCCTTTTCTTTGTTTATTTGATAATTAAATTTGATACTTAAGGACAGTCAACAGCATTCCTCTCCTTGGATCCTGTTTTGATCAGGCAAGAAATGCAAAGTAAGTATACTGTTGACACTAGCTAACACCACTTAGATACTAGGTTGTCATCCCCAGCATGGTGCCAGAGTGTACAAAGGTATTTATAAATGTAAAGGGCTCTCTAGAAAATAATCTATTCTATCCGCAAGCGCACAGATAAAACACCTCATTGTAGCATTTCACCAGGATAAGTATTCCAGGTATCGTTATTTATAATTTTGCTCAAGGGATCTAAGGAGATTAAATTAAATCAAGGGGCAAAATCTATCAAGGCATAGACTAGAGATAAACTTGTAATAACATGATTACTAATGAGAAACTCGTCACACAGTCACTTACTTTAGCAGGGGGTAAACCATAAAGATAATGATAATAAAGTATAAGTTCATGGGTAGATGACACAGCGATTAGAAAATAGACTACTCCTCAAATATGTAGGTGATGTCGGATTAGCTAGAGAATAGATTCTAAGTTATCTACTAACTACTAAGTCATAATCTACTCTAGTTATCTACAAGATCATATATAGCATAAAAGACTCTTCATTCATGTATAAGGAACATTGATAAAGTAAATCAGAGCATCGCATGACTTACTCCACAATACCGGTTCTGCCTGTCCTATCAACGGAGGGTGGACTATATAAGAATCAACGAAGCTGTCACTATCGCGAACTACCACACGACCCGGCCAATAAGATATATTTGCAGATAAATAACATCTAAGCACCACGCTCACATGTGATCTATCACCTAACTCCCTCGCGTTAAGAGCTAAGCGCTTTGCAAACTTATACATAAACTCATTATCAATTAGAACTATATCAAATATAGAACTAGAGCAAACTAAGAACATAATAATTAGAGACATAATGCAATTAGAACAAAGAATTAGAGAAAGATATGAATAATACCAATCTTTATTACCGAAGATCCGAATCCAGAGCGTAGTGCTCTACTTCTCTAATTGCTATCTAATCAAACCTCTAAACTTGAAGGATTAGGGAGTAGCTAATTCTAATTCTCTGTGGGAGAGAAGCTCTAAACCCTAACTTTGATGGCTACCTCTGAATAATGATTTCTTCTCTTCTCCTCCCTCCAGGGGGGTTTGGCCTTGGTTTTATAGTCCCCTCAAGTGAACGTGAGCCATTGGATCAAACCGACATAGATTGTATGGTTTAGATTGATCCTTTAGGTCGGTGGAGCGTAGTCCCGAAGCAGAGTCCTGATTGGACTCCTGACCTGGGCGGGCGCCCAAGGGGGGTGGGCGGCCGCCCTGCCCCCGAGCCCGATCGTGCTCTCGTTCGTTCCCGTGGCTTCTGGACTCTTCTAGATTGAGGAAAATTGCGCGGCATGTAATTATCTTGTTGTAAACATGACATGTGGGCCCTCTCTCCATATTCTCTGATAACCCCCTATAGAAATAGATAAACACCAAAGCTCGTGGAATTCTGTCAGATAAAACCCTAATTCTAGATGTTTGTTTCATATTGATCCTTTTTCATGTTTATTTGATTATTAATTTTAGTACTTAAAGACCATCAACAAACTCCCCCAAGCTTACCCTTTGCTCGTCCCTGAGCAAACAGCTAAACTCAGACGGATCAGGAGTTGCTTCGATGTTTTCTTTCCTGACAGGCACACATGCTTTACATAAAATTCTTCCAGATTAGAGTGAAGTGTTATGGAGTTTAGTACCTGCACTTAAATCTTAAGTAATCGAAAGACAAAATAGTTAAGTCAAGCACTATCCCTCCTGTCTATACTTCACCTTTGTTCTAGAGTTTTTCATAAGTTTTCAAAATAAAACTCAGAGTTCCCAGCAATGATTCTCTCAAGTCTCTCTATATGTGGTATTTGTGGATCCTTACCATAATGTCACTTACCTATAGCTAATGGAATATTTAAGTGGAGCTCATAGGTGTGAAAAACAGCTCATACATATGTTGTCTAATCGAGCCATGGCTCCAAAGGAACTCAGCATATAATTAAATCAAGATGTGCATGTGTGATGGAGTAAATGATAGTGATGATACAAATGTATAAGTAATAATAAAACTTGGTTCTCATTGCTCCTCATATTGCTATCTCTCCTTCTTCTCTGATCTTTGCTTTGGGAGAACATGGGCTATCTTTTCTTTTTTTTCAGGTGGGTAGTAGATACCCCTAATTCTACTGTCGGACACTTGTCCATTTTTTCTGCTCAAGTGGGCATCTTTGTACCCCTAATTCTACTTCGGACACTTGTCCATTTTTACCTCTCGTCTCACTCTTTTTCTTTCTTTTTCGAGGTTCCGGACACTTGCCCCTTTTTATTTCCTCGTATATTTTTGCATAACCCATGCCTCTTTTGCATTGAATCTTTTTAGAGAGAGAGAATAACAATATTCGGGACAGTTAGTGATAATATTTTTAGCAATTTTAATGAATGATGATGGATAGTGTAGTAGATGTGTGCAAGTGAATATCTTAATTTAACCACATGAAAAGCTCCTAAGGGTCTACACAGCTCGATCAAACTCAATGTAAATATAGTAAAAGATGTTATAGCAAGTATGGCTGTGGTAGGTAGTTTTGTATGCTAGGAACTCATCATGTGACTTGTAAGTTTTCAAAATAAATCTCTAGAACTTAGTGTAGTAGGAACAAGATAAATAGTAGCTCAACTTTATATCATGTCTTTCTCTTACCTAGACTTTAGTTTTATGCTAAGATAGTAAGTTTCAGTTTTAGTAATTTCTGGAAGAACTCTAATATAAAAGCTAGGTACTTGAAAGTAAGCAAACAGAGCAGCTATTCATCATTTCCATCATGCATCTTTTTGGTCTTTTTATTTTTCTAGAGATTATACTTAGCAGGAAAATAAAGCACACTTATCTACACACTCTTTTTATTTTGTTTTCATGTTTATAGAATATAGTAATATTAAAGCAAGAAAATATTTATTTGGTTTTCTAAGTTTTTCATTTTTAAGATAAATTAAATACTAAGACAGAATAGAATAAATAAGAAGAGAAAATAAAAAAAACTTACTTGATAAATTAGGGAGGAACTCCCCCAAGCTGGATGTTGCCGTCGGTCTTACCCGATGTTCCAGAACCGCATCATGGTTGTGATGTTGTCGTTCATTGTTGTTGTATCTTGTCTCAGCTCTTGTACTGCAGCGGCATGGTCCTGGTTCCATTTTTGTTGCTCTTCCAGGAGTCTTCCATGTTCTGCTTGTGTGTTCTAGATGTCGAGGGGAGTGTTGTCGGTACGAGTGAAGAAAGCACCGGCCTCTTGATAGTAGTCATTCGTGAAAGCGTAGGAGGCGTCGGAGTATCGTCCTGCATCAAATTGGGGCGGAGGTCTGGATCCTGAAGCTCCATATGGATTAGTGGAGTACCTGCCCGTATGAAAAGACGGGTTTGTCCACTGGTGATCTTGGCTCTCCGGCCATGTCTCCTCTGTTGGCTCTTGTGGTTGCGCATGACGAACCCATGGGTCTCGAAGGACTCGAGGGTTGTAATCGCAATAATGCAGGTGTGCTGCTTCTTCTGGTCCGGGATCAGCTCCATACCAGGTGCGTTCTCGGTGAGTGGTTATCCTTTCAGATGCCACTCGCTGTGGAGTTCTCTGGTTCACTGGTGTTGCTGCAATCTCAATCAAAAAGTTTTGAACGACGTAGAGGCCAAGGTTCAGGTTAGGTAACTGAATCTTGCCTTTATCATCATATAGCATATACATTATATTCCCCTCTTTCTTTAACATCCGAGCTTGTCTAAATGTGTCATATCCATGATAAATTCTTAATTCTTCTATGAAGTCCAACGATGAATTTTCTAGTAAGTGAAGATTAGAGGCTAGACGAGTGATAAGTGAAGTACATCCTATTGGTCCCTGAAGACTAGGTATACTAAGCCAATGTGAAACTAATAGTGTAACAGGTGAAGTGGGTACTTTACTAATAGCAGCATATAAAAGTTGTAAATCTCCTACTCTTACTTTCCTAATATCATCGCGATAGAAAAGATTGTACCCAAGCCATTTGTGGAACATCCTAAGAGTGGGGTGTTCCATGTCACAGGTTCGGGCTTGACTATAAAAATTATCTCTAGATATTTCTCTCCAAAACTGGTGTCTCTCAAAGTTGGGTAAATCGGAGTCAATGTCCAGGATGCATCTTGAAGAGAAACCAAGATGGTCGCTTAGCTCTCTCCAAGACAACATAATTTCTTGTTTGAACATCCGAAAAACAATTCCCCCCTCATAGTATTGTAAGGTGCAAAGAAATTCGAGGGTGAGAAGACGAGAACCCAGCTCAGTTATATTCCAAAAATTTGTCCAACCCATCATCTGAAAAATTAAGTCGAATTCAGTGTCCATACCTGTTTCTTGTAGTAGGATTGGATCGAGAGTAGGGGTATGAATGAAATCTTTATTCTTCAGTTGCTGATAGACTTCCTTCTCTCTTCGGGTCTTCAGTCCTAGGTCTCCTATCTTGAGAAGGACCTTAACTTGCTGACCTGATGAAGATGTTGGAGCTTGTGTGGGTGTCAGGTCGACGCTCATCTCTGATGGCTGTGAGGAGTGTCGGGCTGAACTCCTTGTACCAATGTTCTTGAGAGCCTTCCCTGCATTCTTCACCTTCTTAAACATCCTGTAAACAAAAGTTGGCAAGACACAACTAGTGGAAAATGTGAGAGAAATGTTAGTGGTCAGCTGTCCGGAATATCAGTAGTCCAGGGGTTAATCGTTCAAGACAAATTTCTATTTTGGTAGAGCCTCCCCCTAACAACTTTTACTTCCGCTTGGACAGCGGGATCACTATTTGCTAGGTGATAAACACTCTCTCAAAAGATCTCCAACCTTCCCTTCCACTCTCCTCTTTCTCTCTACTTTCTTCTCTTCACTACAAGAGCTCCTTCTCGGGAAACTGAAACTTGTGTGGTTTTCTGGAGTGTTTGTGTGAAGAGAAGGGGAGCTGGAGGTGGCCTTTTATAGGAGGAAAAAGGGACAGGGCGGGCGCCCTTGGAAGGTGGGCGGGCGCCCACTTGTGATGCCCATCCTGGCTGCCCTCTCTCCACTTGCTTCCTTGCTTTGATCTTACGCAGAATAATGTTGTGTTGGTGGTGGTTGGACGGTGAAAAGGTGTCAGGTGAGTGGAAACATATTGGTGGATGAAATTATGTGATGGGATGTATGTGAGGTGAAGTGTATGACATGTGGGACCCAAAGAGTGTGGGTCATGCTTCTAGAAGGTTAATATAATTAATTATAATGTAGGAAAAATCTATGAAATTTGAAACTTAAAATGATAATGGAAAATATTTTTTTGTGCCTCCACAATAATTAATAAATATGGGTTGTTACACACCATGAATATTATTTATATGGGGCTTTTTGATTATTATAATTATGCTATGAATATATATGACTAATGCAAGAATTAATTATGCAAGAATTTAAATATGAGAAAATTAATAATGAGGATAAATACCGATTTACCTCCCGGTGAGGGTTTGGGATTTTTTTTTAGGTCCCCCAAGCTGGACCTCTAAATCTTTTAATCTTCTGAATTACCTTCCTCCGGAGATGGTGTCTCCAGTGGTTATTCATGAACTTCCTTCACTGTAGAGTCTCTCTCTGGTCTAGGTTTGAATGTGAAGTGTTCTTCTTATCCGTTTATGCTGAACTTGATTTCTCCTTTCCCGACATCAATGTGGGCATTGGCAGTGCTCAGAAATGGCCTTCCAAGGATGATGGACACTTTTGAGTCAGGGCTCATGTCCAGTACTATGAAGTCTACTGGCACCAGGAAATCTCTGATCTTGACTGGAATGTTCTCGGCGATGCCCAACGGGTGTCGAACCGATTGATCCGCTAGTTGTAGGCACATTGATGTTGGTTCTAAGGTTGTATGATCAAGCTTTTTGTAGACTGATGCTGGCATCACACTGACACTTGCTCCGAGATCACAAAGTGCATTGTTGAAGTGTTGGTTTCCGATCGAGCAATCAATAGTGGGACATCCGGGATCTTCCTTCTTCTTTGGTGGCTTATTGAGGATGGCCGCACTACATTCTTCTGTCAGCTTGATAACCTCAGTGGTGGGCAGTGGTCTCTTCTTGTTAAGAATATCTCTGATGTACTTTGCATATGTAGGTACCTGTATGGCATCGAGCAGAGGTATGTTGACATATAATTTCTGAATGACCTCTACAAACTTACCAAACTGCTCATCCGACTGCAGTCCTCTGTTTCTCCTGGGAAATGGCAAATAGTTGGTGTCGTAGAAATCTTTCCTCATTAATCCAGTTCTTGGTGGTTGTAGCAGATCTTCTGCTTCAACTAGGCTTTCTTCTTCTATCACTGCTGGTTGCACTGGTGCTGATGTTCTTTGTTTCTCTTTTGGGTATGGGGGATCTCTAGTAGCTTTGCCTCCTCTAGTAGTTATATTCTTTACCTGCTCAAGGTTAGTAGCAACAGGCAGTGTAGCAGCTATCTTTATTAATTTAAGCTCTACCCTTTTATTAAGAGTGTTTTGCTCATCAAAGGCAGTTAGTAGAAAATCCATTTTATTGTGTATATCTTTTAGAGATGATTCATTTGTATCTAGCCATTGTTTAACTTCATCATTAATTTTGGTTTGTTGAGCAATTATCTCTTTTAATGAAAGTTGCTTGAAAGTATTATCTGAATTCATACCTTTGCTATTGGGTTGACTCGAAGTTGGTTGATATTTGTATGCTGTCTCAATGGCCCTTTGATCTTCTTTGAACTTGGCCCTCTGGTCAATCCAATGGAGCAAATTTTCTATCTTAGTTGATAATGCATTTACTTCTTCTGGTATTTCTTCAGTTTCATGACATTGTTGAGCTTTATCTTGGAACCAGCTTTGGTTTTCTGCTATCTTATCCAAAAGTATCTCTGCTTTTCCAATTGTAAGCTCCAAAAATGATCCTTTAGTAGATGCATCTAGGCACTCACGAGCCTTCTGGGTTAATCCATGGTAGAAGGTCTGCATAAGTAACCATGTGGCCATGCCATGGTGAGGACAATCTGATATGTATCCTTGAAAACGCTCCCATGCTTCTGAAATAGCTTCTGTCTTCTGTTGTTGGAAACTGACAATATTTCCTCTTAAGGCAGTTGTTTTGCCTATAGGGAAAAACTTTGATAGAAAGGCATCTGACAAGTTCGTCCAGTTGTTGATGTTATCTTGATGAGTGTAGAACCACTTCCTCGCTTTCCCTTCTAGTGAGAATGGAAAAAGGCGAAGCAGTATGACGTCTTTGTCAACTCCGTTGATGTGGATTGTGCTTCCAATCTCTAAGAAATTCTGCAAGTGTGCACTAGCATCTTCATGTGCCTTTCCACTAAATTGTGTAGCTTGCACCAAATTGATGAGGCTTGACTTGAGCTCAAACTCAGGTATTCCTTCTTCTGCTGCAAATCTTGGACCAGTTGGAATGTTCTCAAGGCTTGGAGCAGAGAATTCTTGCAAGGTCTTTTGTGTCATAGCTTCAGCAATTGGTAGCTAGCTTCTTCTTCTCTTGATTGCTTTGGTTCTGATGATGAAGAGTTGAATGTACCCAAAGTCAATCCTGATATACCCTGTATAAAAATATAAACATAGAAAAACAACAGGGTGAACCTGCCAAAGCAGAGGTGCCTTGTTATGATTTCTCACTTAGTAGCTGTTTTTATGCAATTATTTCTCTATAGTCTAGTCTAATATTTTATATGAATAACCTTGATTGATTTTCAGGCTTCCCTTACCGTTCCTTTTTATGACTTATTCCTGAGACTCGTATAAATCCCCGGCAACGGCGCCAGAAATGCTTGTTGACACTAGCTAACACCACTTAGATACTAGGTTGTCATCCCCACCATGGTGCCAGAGTGTACAAAGGTATTTATAAATGTAAAGGGCTCTCTAGAAAATAATCTATTCTATCCGCAAGCGCACAGATAAAACACCTCATTGTAGCATTTCACCAGGATAAGTATTCCAGGTATTGTTATTTATAATTTTGCTCAAGGGATCTAAGGAGATTAAATTAAATCAAGGGGCAAAATCTATCAAAGCATAGACTAGAGATAAACTTGCAATAACATGATTACTAATGAGAAACTCGTCACACAGTCACTTACTTTAGCAGGGGGTAAACCATAAAGATAATGATAATAAAGTATAAGTTCATGGGTAGATGACACAGCGATTAGAAAATAGACTACTCCTCAAATATCTAGGTGATGTCGGATTAGCTAGAGAATGGATTCTAAGTTATCTACTAACTACTAAGTCATAATCTACTCTAGTTATCTACAAGATCATATATAGCATAAAAGACTCTTCATTCATGTATAAGGAACATTGATAAAGTAAATCAGAGCATCGCATGACTTACTCCACAATACCGGTTCTGCCTGTCCTATCAACGGAGGGTGGACTATATAAGAATCAACGAAGCTGTCACTATCGCGAACTACCACACGACCTGGCCAATAAGATACATTTGCAGATAAATAACATCTAAGCACCACGCTCACATGTGATCTATCACCTAACTCCCTCGCGTCAAGAGCTAAGCGCTTTGCAAACTTATACATAAACTCATTATCAATTAGAACTATATCAAATATAGAACTAGAGCAAACTAAGAACATAATAATTAGAGACATAATGCAATTAGAACAAAGAATTAGAGAAAGATATGAATAATACCAATCTTTATTACCGAAGATCCGAATCCAGAGCGTAGTGCTCTACTTCTCTAATTGCTATCTAATCAAACCTCTAAACTTGAAGGATTAGGGAGTAGCTAATTCTAATTCTCTATGGGAGAGAAGCTCTAAACCCTAACTTTGATGTTTACCTCTGAATAATGTTTTCTTCTCTTCTCCTCCCTCCAGGGGGGGTTTGGCCTTGGTTTTATAGTCCCCTCAAGTGAACGTGAGCCATTGGATCAAACCGACATAGATTGTATGGTTTAGATTGATCCTTTAGGTCGGTGGAGCGTAGTCCCGAAGCAGAGTCCTGATTGGACTCCTGACCTGGGCGGGCGCCCAAGGGGGGTGGGCGGCCGCCCTGCCCCTGAGCCCGATCGTGCTCTCGTTCGTTCCCGTGGCTTCTGGACTCTTCTAGATTGAGAAAAATTGCGCAGCACGTAATTATCTCGTTGTAAACATGACATGTGGGCCTTCTCTCCATATTCTCTGATAACCCCCTGCAGAAATAGATAAACACCAAAGCTCGTGGAATTCTGTCAAATAAAACCCTAATTCTAGATGTTTGTTTCATATTGATCCTTTTTCATGTTTATTTGATTATTAATTTTAGTACTTAAGGACCGTCAACATATACTTGAGAATTTTTGCAAATTAAAACAGCCTCAGTGAGATATATAAAAGATAAATGAGTGATCTGAGAGAACCTATGAGGATAAAGGTATGCTAAATTTCTTTTCAAAATATATATTTATATATAACTCCAAGTGACAGGATTGAGAAGAAAGGATCTCTACTCTTATCCATATATTTCTCTAACTACAGTACACAGTGAATTTTTACAACACCTTGCAGATATAAAGAGAATGTTTTAACCCCGGATATTTTTCTTAACCATCCTTTTCTCGATGACGAGTAAAAGCCTAAGTATGGGGGTATTTGTTGACGGTTTTTAAGTATCAATTTAAATTATCAAATAAACAAGAGAAAGGGCCAATATACAAACAACACCTAGAATTAGGGTTTGATCTGACAAAATTCCACGAGTTTTGTTGTTTATCTGTTTCTGTAGGGGGTTATCAGGAAATAAGGAAGAAAGGCCCACATGTCGGGATTACATAGAGATATTAACGCACCGCACAATTTTCTACCATCTAGAAGATTCCAGAAGCCATGGGAACGAACGGGAAGGCGATCGGGCCCGGAGGCAGGACGCCCGCCCTCCCCCCTAGGGCGCCCGCCCTGGAGTTGTGACCAATCCTGTCCAACTTCGCGGATCACGCTCCACCGACCTAAAGGATGAAGGATCATCGTTCAATCAATGCGGTTTGATCCGACGGCCCACGTTTACTATAAGCAGACCCCTTGGCCCCTGGAGGAGAACAAGTTCATCATAGAGTTGAGAGGAGCCCTCGAAGGATAACCTCTCCTCTAAATAGACTTAGGGCTTAGCATCTAATGTGAGTAGACTAGATCTACTAGATTGAGAGAGATAGAGTGGAGGTGTAGATCGGAGGAAGCACGGCCTGTCGGTGTCTACTCCGAGGTTGTACCTGCAGGATTAAGTTCTCCTAACCCGAAGCTTGCTCCTAGGATTCTTTAGTATTTCGACTTCTAAATACTAGTAAGTTCTTGTTTTATTGTTCTTTGGTTTATGAGTTTACTTTAATCTCTTCGCGTAGAGTTTAGAGTAATCATCTCTAGCGTAGACGTGGTGTTTGGGCTAGGATACTTATAGATATCCCCTGACTAGCTGGACCATGGTAGTAGCGAGGAACGTGACATTTCTGAGTTACCTTTGTAGCCCATACCCCATTAGTAGGATCGATCGGGTTTATAGGTGCGGGTTGAACATCCACTGTGGTGTCTAGATTCCGTAAGTCTCCCTAATAGAACAGTAGATTATCCTTACCAAGGTTAGAAAGAGATTATGGTTGTAGTCTTCTCTATATATCGCTCACATCGAGATGCATTCATTGTAGCCTAAAGGTTAGTCAGATGCACTCTTTCTCCTAGTGGTAAAAATATAAATACGATACTCTGGATAACATCCTGGGTGAAGTGCTCACAGATATCCGTGCGCTTGCGGATCAATTCCTTATTGCGTTCCCAAATATCAACACACAACAGCAGGTCCAGTATGGATGTTGTCTGTGGTGAGAGCTGAGAACTCGCGGATCGACTTGTTCGCCATGGCTTCGAATGCTGATGTCAAGTTCCAAATGAAACTTCGGTAATCTTCTTGATTTGATGGAGCTTTACGGTGAAGTGTTGATGATCTAACTTTCTTAAGCTTGGCTCCTGTTTTTCTGATTATTGCTTCGGGGTCGTCAATGAAATTACCTGGAAGATCTCTTCTATTCATACATCACCCTGCATAAAATAATAAAAATAGCAAAGTACAGGGGTAAAGTTGTACGAGAGAATTGATGATCTCAATCATATTAGTGATGCGAATGATGACTCATTATTCCTTATTCATTTCTATTAGTAAATCAACCTTCCCCGACAACGGTGCCAAAAATGCTTGTTGGGCATTCTTAACGTCATTACCAAAAGTAGACTTAGTTTTCTATTTCTGATAACGGCGCCAAAAATGCCAAACCTATCCCTCATGCCACTTAAGCCAAGTTGTCATCCCCAGCATGACATGAGAGACGCGGTATTGAAATATGCAATTCCTCATCTAGATAAATAATAAATGGGATCTGCAAGCGCACAGATTAATAATGATGTAGCATTTTAACCGAGAAGTATTCCAGGTATCGTTATTTATATTTTTACCACTGGGAAGGGATTACTAATAATGATGGAATGAAATATGGAACTGAGTATCATTGCATGTATAATAGAGAGCATTCATCTATCTTATCAATACCGAGGTGTCACATAAAATATAGATAAAATATGAATGGTGACAAAGATAACTATTCTGATCAGCATAACTAGCCACATATGATAATGATAAGCACCTCAACAGATATTTTAGCAAGTCATTAGCATGGAATTAGGATGAACTACAAGAATATTTCCCAAGTTATTCTTAACTATAAAGTCTAGCATATCATAGTTAGTGCAATTATACTTGGCAATCATTGCGAGACAAGATTACACCCATGCATAGTGATATTATCAAGGAAGATGAGAAACATAGAGCGAATGCCGGTGCGGAGCTCATGCGCCGTCGCCAACATAGAGCTCGCTGCGTCCACGCAACGTCGCATAGCTCACACACGGCCACCACCCACTAAGGTCGCGGGCGGCTGCCACCTATGGAGCTCACTGTGTCCACTGGCGCCACCAAGCTTGCGTTGAAAGTGCATCTAGCCCTTTGTGGGGTTTGGTGAATTGAATGACAACATGATTAAAGATCTAATAAGTTTGCTAAGTGTTGAACATGATATTGAGTCTATTGCATATACTTGTGGATTGTGTATTAACAAGTATATTCAAGGCTCAACAAGTAGGCAAACTTGATGATATGCCACATAGTGTTGAAATGAAAGGCCAAATTGTGTATTGTTGCATTGGATGACTATGGAAACAATCTAGCTCAAGCAAAAGACAACAATGCAAATGAAATCTATGAACTAGCTTCTAAGTTGTGGGATATCAAAGCATCATGTGAAAGCAAGCATATTTGGCAAATGAGAAATGAGACATGAGTTGATGATTTTGGATTAGTCTCTATAATGGCTTGCTTTTCATGAACAAGAAGACATTGATTTGATAGTGAACTAGCTTTGATAAAGGACTAAAGAATGAATCAACAATGCATAAATGAGAAAATCACAAGGAAAGGTCAAATGATAAAGGACATGATTCATATTTGATATAAATCGGTCTCTACATTAGTTTGCTTGTATGGATAAAGATTTGGTAAAACACTTTGCAATCGGTTTGATCAAACTAGAAGTATGAAGATAAAGATTGAAGTGAGTATTGAGTGTCAAGCCAAAATATAGAGGATATAAGAAACTATGAATTGGCTTGAACATATTGATGTTGATCCATATATGTCTATGTGAGTCAAACTGAAGCTTGATTGATCTCAGTATCTATATCTAGAAGGTATTCAAGCAAGGATCACAATATTGAAAAAATGGTTATTCAATTGATGCTTAATGTGATGTGACTTGAGTATGGCTTGATAAGGTGAAGATAGCAAGGAAAGGGCTTCAAGGGACTAAGCGGAGGTGAAGGGACAAGCGATGGCTTAAGGACCGAGGTACCATGGCTAAGGTGAAGAAGAGAGTACTTGCATTGAGTCGAGGAACTAATCAAGCTATGAAGAGTCATATTGTGTTGAGGATCAAATCATTAGTGAAAGAGACTTGAAGCCATGGAGATGAACTCATATTTGTGAAAATGGTTCAAGTCACATGCTCAAGGTGTGTTTGCTCAAAGAAAGGAGAAAAAGTTGATTGCAACCCTTTATAGAGTGATATTGAGAAGAAATGGCATATGAAGACATTGAAGACTCAAGTGGTTAAATTAGTTATATTTTCTTGTTCTTGAGTATAGGTATGCCGTACTATTAAGGGGGATACAATATGAATGATAGACAAGTCTCGAGTGCTCAAACTAACCAAACCCAAGTGCTAACATTAGAGAAAACACTTAGCACTGCACCTACACAAGTTGATCTTGGAGCTTGTTCTCTACAGGGTTGGATAGACCTCAAAATAAGCTTTTTGAAGAGTCCAAGATCACTGCAAACGGAGTTCGGAGTAAAACGTTATGGCTTTTTCCATAAAATGACCTATGTTGTTTTCTAGGAGGGCGACAGTGCCACCCTTAATGGACGGCAGTGCCGCCCTTGTACAGTCACAATGGCTAATTTTCAAATCCTAATGGCTAGTTGAAATGGAATGAGTAATATACCCATCCCATATCTCCTAGTCGTGCTGTTGATGCTCCAGACCTTCCCAACCTTTCCAAAGCCTAACCCCAACCCTCTCATTGTGAGAGTGAAGTGCTTAGTGCATAATTAAGTGTTGGGGTTGTGTGGTTAAGTGTTAGAGAGCTGATTAGAGCAAGATTAACCTTGAGCACTTACTGGACTTCGTCGATCTTCGTTGTGCATTTGTTACTATTAGAGATGAATCCTCCTAGACGACTAGGCGTCGCCCGACAAATTCCCATGCTTGTGGTGAGCAGCGGGACACTTTGTAATCCTCTCTTGCAGCTAAGAAATCACCCCTTGCTTCAAGAGTTTATTCTCTTGTTTGAGAATGAGGGCAAGACAAGCCTTGGTGGCAAGCCAGACCTTTTGTGGATACCTCAACAACGTGGACTTAGGCAAGCCTTGGTGGCGAGCTGAACCACGGGATGAACACTGTGTCTTGTGTGTTTGATTTATTTTCTTTTAAGTTCATATTGTTGTTGAGGTGCTTGTAGGGTTTGTGGCCGATCTACTTGGTGGTACTTATTCTTCTGCGTATAACTACTATTCAGTAACTAACATACTTGCAAGGAGCTGGAAAATTTACATGATCTAAATTTCCTTGGTTAAATTTTGAATTGTGCTAAGTCCCCTGTGCAAGGGCGGCAGTGCCGCCCTCTAATCTGATAGAGTTTTGAGTTGAAACTTTGCAAATTTGTCACTGGATATCTCTAATACATCTTCACCAAGTTTGGGCTATGTTGGACACACGGTTGCGAGGAACGTGACATTTCCGAGTTACCTTTGTAGCCCATATCCCGTTAGCAGGATCGATAGGGTTTATAGGTGCGGGTCGAACATCCTTTGTAGTGTCTAGATTCTGTGAGCCTCCCCAATAGAATAGTAGATCATCCTTACCAAGGTTAGAATGAGATTACGGTTGTAGTCTTCTCTATATATCGCTCATATCGAGAAACATTCTTTGTAGCCTAAAGGGTAGTAGCAATAGATTTGGTTAGTCAGATGCACGCTTTCTCCCAGTGGTAAAAATATAAATACGATACTCTGGATAACCTCCCGGGTGAAGTGCTCACCAATATCCGTGCGCTTGCGGATCATTTCCTGATGGCATTACCAAATATCAACAAGCATTTCTAGCGCCGTTGCCGGGGAGAAAGACGGTTTGCTGAGATAACTTTAAGTCTTGCTATTATCTTGTATTATACTTTTATACTTTTATTCTTTTATCTTTTTATTTTTTTCATCTTTATGGATAACTCAAATTACACACCTATTATTGAATTCTTTGCACCTTCGGAGACCAGCCATAGACCATGGGAGTCAACAAGTCTTTTCTTTGCCCCTAATTATGATCTGTGTCCGGAGTTGATTGCAATAGGTCAAAACCAACCCTTTTCTGTAGCTGAGGTCCTATCTTTTAATCAAAAAGATAATGAACTTTTAGCTACACCTAGGGAATCTATTAATCTTTCTATAAATTCTGGTTTAAACCTAGCCCTACAAGACCATGTTTTTTCTCGATATTTTCACATTGGTCTTAATCATATAAACTTTGGTAGAGTTTTTCTTTCTTTATCTGTTAGTAAAGCAAGGTATGTCTTCATTTGTGGACATCCTTCTTGCACTAGTCTTCATAGAAAAATCCTAGAGATAGAGAAGGAATCATCTCCTAGACGAGGAAAGGAAGTTTCAATAGCCGATTTCCAAACATTTCAATCCCATGATTCGGCTATCCCACCCAAACTTGTAGTGCTCCAAAATCATCTAAGGGAAGAAGAAATTCTACCTTTGGGAATTCATTTTGGGATGAGCTTAAACTTCCTGCTTCATAAGAGACCTTTGAGTGCATATAGTCTGAACCTTCCTAAGAAGGGATCTCTTAGAAAGCCTCTCAAATCCAATCCCTTTGATGGACATCTAGAAAGAGTCAAGGATGGCATCTTAAGTGATGCAATAGAAGGAGAGAGAAGCCATTTAGAAGACAATCTCATCTTCTCCCCTTCTACGCCCACTTTTGATGACTCATTCGAACCTATCTTTAAACCCATCCTTGAGCTTAATAATTTCTACTCTGCTCTTTCTCTTGAACCTCCCGATGATCCTATGAATCTCTCTAGACATCCCATGCATAAGAGTCACCAAGACCACAAGGAGGATCGAGAAGAGCAACATCAATGGCTAGAGGGCATTAAAAATCCATGTGCTATCACCATTGAATGGATGGACAAGGAAGAAGCCTTAATGGATTCTGACTTTGGCTCAATTTCAAATGGTGAGTTCTTAACACCCTTTGAAGATGAGATTCATCCAACTACAGAAGAGGACATAGGCAAGACCAATCTAGGAGAAACTCCGAACATTCAGATTGGAGACGAAGATAACATTAATGAGCATGGAATTTATTTCACAGCCACTTCGTTTACTCCATGCTCATATACAACATCTTCCCAATCTATTGGTCTCTCCAACATCACCACATTTGAGATCTCCAACCCCCTCTTCCTTTCTATTTATAAAAACTTTAAAAGGGCAGTTGTCGATGCATATGTCTATAATAAATATTGCTGATCTCGTTGAGTTGATCTTGATATAGGTCAGCGTTGGAGGGGAAACCACTTCACCGACATAAATTGATGGTTTCCCAAGGACAAGCTTAGTGTCCTAAAATAAGCACTGATCAGATCGTAACATGAGCTTTTAATTATTTGCAACATTACCTTGTGTATTGAGCATATAAGGATAATTGTAAAAATATTCCTTCGGGTATTCTTGTCACTAACCTTTCTAGGATTGGAGCAAGAAGATCGGATGAATAACAAGCACAAGGTATGTCCAACCAACCATCATACAACATTGAATTAAATTCATCCAAACTTGAATTTTGCAAAATTCAAGCTTGGGGGAGTACTTTACATAAAAATATCCTTTGCCATGTCGCTATGTTGGTTGTCCCTACCTTTGAGACATGCTCCATTTGTTAAATACTAATCACACTACTTCATCTCCACTTGAGTGGATCTCTATAAATGCTCTCATGCTACCTTTATTTGCTTTAGTATATGTCTAGGTTTCGAGTAGTTTCATTCATCTCTTAATTAAGCATGGTTCTTAGTTTAGGAATGATGATCTTACTTCCAAGGGTTTTTAAATTAAGCATGGTTCTTAGGTTAAAATGCCCTCCTAAAATCAAATTAGACATGGTGTCTAGGTTGATTTTTGAGCCGATAGTATGCTATAGTAGATATGGGATATTTTGTTGGACTAACCCCTGCAGGAAAACTTTCAATATTGACCTGGGAAGTCCTGAGATAAACTCACATTGGAGACAAAGAGAGAGACACATGAAGGTTAACAATTTACACAAGGAAGGCATAGCTCACAAGAGATGATCCATGGAGGGTGCCACAAACACGATGCACAACCGCTAAGAAAGGAAAGCTACCACAAGGTGATACTGTACCATCACTCTTCAAGTAAGGTAACATCTTAAGGTACTTGACTATCACTTTTATAAGCTTCTCCTTGGTTCTGGCGTTCACATGAATAAAAGAGACAAACATGTATGATTTATAACTCCAAATTAACCAACCCAATTAATTCAACATATTTAGTCCTTTAATCTTTGTTCTTAGTACTACCTTTCTGATCCCACACTCCTAATCATATAAGCTCAAATGTTGCACAATCAATCTTTGGAAAATATAAACAAAACATAAATATAGATAGATTATCTTTCCATTAGGTCGAGCGATCTGATCTGACAAATGTTTTAAATGCTACACTCATGATCTTATTATCCATCAACTTTGTCTTGCTCACTATGCTTGAGGTTAGAGAAGAACAAATACACTTTTGGTTCTATTGGTGTTTTCCGCCAACAGGGCCCATACACTTGATCTCTACCTTGTCTCTATGAGCAGGTACACTTCGAGCAAAATATGAAGGAGTTTTACAACTCCCACACTCCACCAAGTGAAGAACCTGGATCTACGAGCACAAACACACTAGAGAAACTGGACACTCAGGCAATCACTGCCCTAAGATGCTTGAGGACGTAAATTACATCAACAACAACAACTACTACTACAATTGTCCTCAACAAAATCAAAGTTGGAATCAACAGAGGCCTAACTACTCAGCTTGCAGATCGTACACTAAGTTTCCCAAAGGAAGTATTGAAGAACCTCTGCGTCCGAGTTGGTACCTTGTATGCTCTAGCAGACTTCATGGTGATAGAGACTGGTACTGATGAGAGGGCACCCATCATCCTAGGGAGACCATTCCTGAACACCTCGAGAGTTGTCATCTACGCTAGTGCTGCCAAGATCAGCTTCTACATCAAGAGGAAGAAGGAGACTTTCCTTCAAGAATAAGACTACACAAATTTCAGAGCAATCCCGACATGAACCAAGGAAGAGGACCAACAGGAGGAACAGAAATAAGCAAATGTGGACCGAGTCAGCTAAGATGGTCACTGTAGCTCAAGGAGGACAAGATCGTCGACTTAAGTCACCATTCCTGACCAAAAAAGGACGACCCAGGTTATTGATATGGGAGAAGACAAGTATGATCCACCCATCATCCTTGGGAGACCGTTCCTCGGCACGATTAAAACAATCATCTACATTGGAACCGGAGAAGTCCACATGCACTTCCCCTCTGAGAAGGTACGCCGCTATTTTACTGACCTTAACTATATAGTTGAAGACTCCAAGCAGGTCAGGACAAGAAGAAGACGACGCAACCGCAACCAGAGGAGGCAAATCATCAAGGACGGATGGGCAGACTATGAAGGAGAAGTGGTAAGGTCTAAAGACATACAATTTGAACAGAACTGTCCTGAGGAGACCGTAGCACCGAGTCAGGTGTTGAGAGAGAAGATAGTCATACACGAAGAGGAGGCGCCGCCGGAACCACCGACTACGCCATCCAGCGAATCCCAGGACAACGGAGAAAACGGAGAGTCCCGCACCGAACTCCTTGCCAAGAGGTAAACTTGGTAGTTATCCTTTTCCCTTCAATTATTTAAAATAGTTTGCTTAGTTAATCAGGTTCATATCATCTTGAAAAGAAAATAAAAATGTTAAAAATAGTAAGCCCCATGTGAGTATGCTCATGGCATAAAACCCATAAGTACATTCACTGTGGTGGTGTAAAAATAAAATAAATATATTCCTGTCCTATAAAAATAAAAATATAAAAATAAATTTATGATCCTACTAAAGAGAGTAACATTTATTAGGAGAAATCTCAATATGATAAAGGCTAAGAGATTTTATGCTAACACTTAACCAGTTCCACAAAGCCTTGTTGTCTATTTGAGCTCCACAGAATTCAAGGATCAAAGAAGACTAGCAGACGGAGGACATCCTAATCGCTGTCAGGGTGCTGCCGACATTCAAATACACCTCCGCCACCTGCTAGCTACATTAGAAGAAATTACGTCAAAATCCAGCTTGGGGGAGAGCACCCCCATTTATCTAGCTAAGTGTTCTACTCACATTTATACTTTACTCAAATAATAAAAAGATGCATAATCATAAAAACCCAAATAAAGATTTTGTGTTGTTTGCTTAGTTTGCTAAATAAATAAATAAATAAATAAATAAAGTTTGCTATGAACCCTCATGATAAGCTCTCACATGGAAATGATAAATATTTGCTCTGCCATGTACCTAGTTTTCAAGTTTGAGCTCTCTCTCAAGTTTAGGCATAACTGTTATAATTTAAACCTGCTCTAAACCTGAACTTGTGGGAAGAGTACTTGATCTAAAGTCTAAGTCGTTAATGGATATGATATGGGAAGGTTGAGCTGCTGTTTATCTATTCCTAGAGATGCTAGAATTATGGAGAATTTTATCTTTGAAAATCTTTAAAATAACACATGATGAGTTCCTATATGATGAGAGTTTAAAATCCTACCACAGCCATATATACATGCTTATTAGACTATGAACCATACAATTACTTTTTACTGCTTATGAGCATTGAGTGTGGTCAAGCTGTGTAGACCCTTAGGAGCTTGTCATGCGGTTAAAATCAAGATTCACTTGCATGTTCACTCATACATGCTACTTCTACTCCGGAAGTACGCATCCACATACATCCACTCAATTCCATCTCCATATTCACCTAAAATTATTCTACTCCTAATCCGGGAGAGAATAGCCAAAAACATTCTCCTATTTCTGTTTTTCCCTATGAAATAAATGCTCGAGTTATCTTGGTTACTACCACTTGCTATATTATTTCAGGAGATGAGTGCTCTAAAACAAGAAGAGAAAAAAGAAAAAGTGAATACGAAGAAATAAAAAGGGGCAAGTGCCCGGAACCTCGAAGAAAAGAAAAAGTGAGACGAGAGGTAAAAATGAACAAGTGTCCGATAGTAGAATTAGGGGTACAAGATACCCACCTGAGAGAAAAGAAAAAGAAAATATAGAACATCTCATTCTCCTCAAAAAGCTTCAAAGTGCAAGAAAGGTATGTATCCCCTTAAAAGAGAAAAGTAGAATTAGACTTTCACCATTGTTTTTACCATTATCACCATCATAACCATACACCATTCACTCGCCACACATGCACACCTTGATTTCACTTATTGACTTGTTCTTCTGGATCCATGGTTTGACTATGCAATAAATGTCTTGTAAGTATGTATTATCTGTCTCCCACCTATGAGCTCCAGATATCAAAACCTTATTAGAGTAGGGTGAGAGAGAAGGCAATATCACTATGTCTCATACCAAAAATACCACATACTTTGAGAGAAGTCATATACCATTACTGCCTTGGAAAGGATCCAGAAATACCACAAAAGAGAGATTTGTTAGAGTCATACAAGGAATCTCTGAGTTTTATTTGAAAATCTGCAAAAACTCTAGAGCTATAGTTAATCAAAGAACAAGAGACATGGCGCTTGACTAGACTGTTCTATCTTTTAACTACTCAAGACACAAGTGACAGTTGCAAGCCCCATGGTGAAAGGTAAAATGAGTAAGTTTAAAGTCTTAACAGTTTACTCTAACTCAGAGATGAGATCTTGCTTGAATGCATGTGTACTTTTAAGGCATGAAACCACTGCAAAAACTCCTGAGTCCATCCTTGCTCAGGGACGAGCAAGAGGTAAGCTTGGGGGAGTTGTTGACGGTCCTTAAGTACCAAATATAATCATCAAATAAATAAAGAAAAGGATCCAAATGCAACCAACACCCAGACTTAGGGGTTTTATCTGACAAGATTCCACGAGTTTTGGTGTTTGTCTATTTCTGCAAGGGGTTATCAGGAAATATGGAACAAAGGCCCACACATCGGGTTTACATAGAGATATTAACGTGCCGCGCAATTTTCTATCATCTAGAAGACTCCAGAAGCCACGGGAACGAACAGGAAGGTGATCGGGCCCGGGGCTAGGGCGCCCGCCCTGGTGCAGAGTCCAATCAGGATCCGTCTCGCGGATGACGCTCCACCGACCTAAAGGATCAAGGATAACCATTCAATCAATGTCGGTTTGATCCGACGGCCTAGATTCACTTGAGGGAACTATACAAGCAGACCCCTTGGCTTCTGGAGGAGAACAAGTTCATCATAGAGTTGAGAGGAGCCCTCAAAGGATAACCTCTCCTCTAAATAGACTTAGGGCTTAGCATCTAATGTGAGTAGACTAGATCTACTAGATTGAGAGAGATAGAGTGGAGGTGTAGATCAGAGGAAGCCCGGCCTGTCGGTGTCTACTCCGAGGTTGTACCTACGAGATCAAGTTCTCCTAACCCGAAGCTTGCTCCTAGGATTCTTCAGTATTTCGACTTCTAAATACTAGTATGTTCTTGTTTTATTGTTCTTTGGTTTATGAGTTTACTTTAATCTCTTCGCGTAGAGTTTAGAGTAATCATCTCTAGCGTAGACGTGGTGTTTGGGCTAGGATACTCATAGATATCCCCTGACTAGCTGGACATTGGTAGTAGCGAGGAACGTGACATTTCCGAGTTACCTTTGTAGCCCATATCCCGTTAGCAGGATCGATAGGGTTTATAGGTGCGGGTCGAACATCCTTTGTGGTGTCTAGATTCCATGAGCCTCCCCAATAGAACAGTAGATCATCCTTACCAAGGTTAGAATGAGATTACGGTTGTAGTCTTCTCTATATATCACTCACATCGAGAAACATTCTTTGTAGCCTAAAGGGTAGTAGCAATAGATTTGGTTAGTCAGATGCATGCTTTCTCCCAGTGGAAAAAATATAAATACGATACTCTAGATAACCTCCTGGGTGAAGTGCTCACCAATATTCGTGCGCTTGCAGATCATTTCCTGATGGCGTTACCAAATATCAACATGTACTATGGTATTTATACGCACATAGATAAATCCGCAAGCGCACGGATACCGTTGTAGCTTTTACCCGGTTAAAGGTTTTATCGTATCCACAGGGAAACGGGAGAACTGATCTATGCTCTAACTTAACCTAGATAGATAGATAGGTGTAAATAGGAAAGATGGTAGGTAAGATAACAATGGGTGATAATAGGGGAATAGAGAGTAGAGCAATCTAATATATGGGCGATGGTAGGAGAATAGAGAGGATAACTATGGTTTCTCTACTTCAAAGGAGTATGTCTATGTCTGGGACGAACCATGTGATAAGATTACACCACAAAGGATGCTTATCCATTGGCCGATAAACCCTACCAGTCCTGCTAACAGGAGGTGGACTACAGAGGACCAACATAGCTGTCGCCTACGCGGCCTACCACACGATCTAGCTAGATAGGGAATATCCACAAGTAACCTATGTCTAAGCACCACACTTACATCTATACTACAACTCTAACCTATAGGTCCTATAGATTAAAAGTACTCAAAAGAGTTGTGAACCAGAACATACATGGATAGTAATTGCATAATGGAATAGAAGTAGATTACCAGAGTCATCCCATGAGCAAGCTTGATTAGAGCTTGATCATGGCGAAGTACAACCGGAGGAAGAACCGACAGGTCGGCCTCTCCTCCAATCCTCCCTAACTCTCCATCTCGCTACTATCTAGATCTACTCTAGTTTAGAGAAGAGAGGAGAGCTCTCATCTCCAAACCCTAGCTTTTGCTCTGTCTATGAATAATGAATAGGGATCTAGAGGTGCCTCCTCCAGGGGCTAGGGGTCCTACTTATATAACCCCTCCAAATGAATGTGGGCCGTCGGATCAAACCGACCTTAATCGTATGGTTTTCCTTAATCCTTTAGGTCGGTGGAGCATAATCCGCGAGGCGGAGCCTGATTGGCTCCTGTAGCAGGGCGGGCGCCCTGCCCCCGGGCCCGCTCGGCCTCCCGTTCGTTCCCGTGGCTTCTAGACTCTTCTAGATGATAGAAAATTGGCGCACACGTTAATATCTCTATGTAAACCCAACGTGTGGGCCTTTCCTCCATATTTCCTGATAACCCCCTGCAGAAATAGACAAACACCAAAACTCGTGGAATCCTGTCAGATAAAACCCTAAGTCTGGGCCTTTTCTTTATTTATTTGATGATTAAATTTGATACTTAAGGACCGTCAACAGCCGCGGCGGTGGAGGCCGTGGTGGTTTCGGCGATGGAGGCAAGGGCGGCCGTGGTGGCAGCCACCCTCAGGGAGCTCCGTTTCAAACTGTCGTTTTCTGTCAGCTTTGCAAGAAGGAAGGTCATGTCGTCATCAACTGCTTCAAGCGTTTTGATGCCTCCTTCATACCTCCAACACAGAAGTCGGCGTCCTCTGCAACTAGCTCATCCTATGGAGTAGATACCAATTGGTATCTTGATTCAGGCGCCACCGATCATATCACGGGTGAGCTTGATAGGCTTACCACTCGTGATCGCTACCATGGAGGTGAACAGGTCCATGCTGTAAACGGATCTGGTATGAAAATTCATCACATCGGTCACAGTGTTTTACATTCCCCAACTAGAAACATTGACTTGAAAAATATTCTTCATGTTCCAAATGCTAGTATGAATTTGTTATCTGTTAACCGGATTGTTCGAGATAACAATGCCTTTTTCGAATTTCGTCCAAATCACTTTTTTGTAAGGAACTGGAGACGAGGAGAACACTCCTCACAGGCCGATGTGAAGGCGGCCTTTATCCCTTGAAGCGGTCCACGAGTCAAGCAAATAAACATGCCCACGGTGTCATGAAGCCGTCGGTCTCCCTGTGGCACTCATGACTAGGTCATGCGTCTTCACAAGTAGTTCAGCATGTCATTAGTCGCCACAGTCTTCCCTTTGTTAGGAATTCAGATAATGTATGTGATACATGTCAGTTAGGCAAGAGCCACCAATTTCCTTATACTAGATCAACTCGCAACTCTTCTGGTCCTCTCGACCTTATTCACTCTGATGTATGGAGGCCTGCCCCAAATTCGGTTGGCCGTAATTGCTATTATGTCAGTTTCATCGACGATTATAGCAAATATACCTAGATTTATTTGCTGCGTTTCAAATCACAAGTGTTCCAATGTTTTCGTGATTTCCAAACTCTAGTTGAATGACAATTGAATCGTAAAATTCCTTCCATCCAAACAGATTAGGGAGGAGAGTATCAATCCCTGCATTCCTTTTTCAAGTGCATGGGTATCACACACCGTGTCTCCTGCCCTCACACGCATCAGCGGAACGGATCTGCTGAAAGGAAGCACCGCCATATTGTCGAAGTGGGGCTCTCCTTGTTGGCACATGCATCAGTACCTCTTAAATATTGGGATGAAGCTTTTCTGACCGCAGTGTTTATCATAAATAGACTGTCTTCACGAGTCATTAATAATGACACCCCCTTCTATCGCCTACATAAAGTCCAACCTGATTACTCTTTCTTACGGACCTTTGGCAGTGCCTGTTGCCCGAACCTTAGGCCATATAACTCAAGAAAACATGAGTTCAGGTCCAAAAGATGTGTCTTCTTAGGCTATAGCAATCTGCATAAGGGCTTCAAGTGCCTTGATCCCACAGAAGGTCGTGTCTATCTGTCTGGTGATGTGATTTTTGACGAGAATGTTTTTCCTTTTGCTTCCCTTCATCCTAATGTTGGTGCCCGTTTAAGATCTGAACTATCACTTCTACCTGATGTTCTTTTAAATCTGACATCTAGTTTTGGGGATGTAATTTTACATGATCGAACTGATGATTTTTCTATGCCTACTAACTCATACTCGAGCTCCAGTCCAAGTCATGGTGTTGCAGGATCAGACGACACTTCAAGCAATGAAGAAAATGCTGCGGACCAGCGTCATTCCATGTGCCGGGCTAGGGGGCAGCACTGCTGCCGAGGGAGATCCTCCTATCATTGGCGCCAGAGAATCAGCGTCGGGATCGCCAGCGAATCCCCCTCCTCGTACCGATCCCATGCCTGACGCAGAGCCCGGTGCCGAATTGTCTGTGCCTGACTCAGTGCCCTCCTCATCGTCAAGCAGCGTGGACGCTCCACAGACTGATCCCAGCGGTGCGGGGACCGCTGCAGCTGACATAAGATCGGATGTGTCGCCCCCAGGATCAGGTGCATCTACTGATTCGGTGGTCCCTTCTCCGCCTACTGCTCCACATCGACCGACTACTCGGCTTCAGTAGGGGATTGTGAAGCCAAAACAGTTCACTGATGGCACTGTTCGGTGGTGCATGTCCTCCACTGTCAATGCAGATGAGAATCCTTCCGTCGGTGAAGCTTTTGGGAATCCTAATTGGAAAGGAGCTATGGATGTTGAGTATAATGCTTTGCAACATAACAAGACTTGGCATCTTGTTCCCCGGCCCAAAGGGAAGAATATCATCGGTTGTAAATGGGTATATAAAATCAAGCGGAAAGCTGATGGTTCCATTGATCGTTACAAGGCACGTCTTGTAGCAAAGGGGTTCAAACAGAGATACAGGATTGATTATGAAGATACTTTTAGCCCTGTGGTTAAGGCCGCTACTATCAGACTGGTTTTATCTCTTGCGGTTTCACAAGGATGGTCTTTGAGACAGTTGGATGTGCAAAATGCCATTCTTCATGGCGTATTGGAAGAGGAGGTTTATATGCAACAACCACCAGGATATGAGAGTCAGAAACATCCACAGTATGTGTGCAAGTTGGATAAAGCCCTATATGGTTTGAAGCAGGCGCCTTGAGCTTGGTATGCTCGTCTATGTACCAAACTGGTTGCTCTTGGTTTTCATCCCTCCAAGTCTGATACTTCACTTTTCTTTTATAACAAGGGTGCACACTCGGTTTATGTCCTGGTTTATGTGGATGATATTATCGTAGCTAGTTCCTCTCAAGCTGCAGCAGATGCTCTTTTCGCTGATCTGAAGGGAGAGTTTGCACTCAAGGATCTGGGGGATCTAAATTTTTTCTTGGGCATTGAGGTCCGGCGTACTCCCGATGCTTTGATTCTGTCTCAAGGGCGCTATGCCGTGGATATTCTTGCACGTGCTGGCATGAAGGATTGCAGACCGGTGTCTACTCCGCTGCCAACAACTACTAAACTCAGTATTGAGGGGTAGGGATGAAAACGGATCGGATCGGAGCGGATAATGTCTTTCCCATATCCTAATCCGCTTTTCTTTGTCGGATTCGGTACGGAGCGGATAATGCACGGATGTGGATGTGGATACGGTTTTTTTCGGTAGTCGGAACTGGTACGGATATGGAGCGGAAACGGATCGGAGACGGATTTTAATAGTCGAATAACATATGCATACATAGAGAATTATATGCTTGTGAAGAATTTATTTAGTACAGAACAAGAATAGGCAATAGATAATAATCTTGCATTGCATTTGATGTTGCTGCTCTCACACTAATAATTAACACTTAACATGATATCTTCACCAAAAAATAATAAGTTATTAGCCAATAAATAATAGTATCCAGCAAATTTCTTAATTTAAAAATTAGAACATTAAACAACAACATCATAAAATAAAAGTCCTCAACTAACAAACTTTTTAAAATTCTAAATTCTTTAGTCTTGGAAGAGAAACCTTCGGATATCCTATTTTAAACATCGGATAATCCGTATAAAATTTGCGGATAATCCATATCCGCCGGATTTTACCTATTCCATATCCTACCCCGTATCCGCAGATAATCGGATTCGGAGTATCCGTATCCGCATGGATGTTAAAAGTTCTTCTCCATATTCTCAAAATTCGGATTTGGATCGGATCGGTTCGGAGAATTATCCACACCACTTTCACCCCTATTGAGGGGGGTGATAGACTTGTGCCTGACAATGCGACCAGATACAGAAGTTTAGTCGGTGCCTTGCAATACCTCACTCTGACGCGCCCTGACATTAGCTATGATGTCAACAAGGTCTGTCAATTTCTGCATGCTCCTACTACCTCCCATCTGAGCGCCGTTAAAAGGATCCTGAGGTTTGTGCGTGGATCATGGAACTATGGCATGACATTGAGAAAGTCTAATTCTCGTCTTGTCAGTGCGTTCTCAGATGCTGACTGGGCAAGGTGTGTCGATGATCGTCGATCAACTAGTGGTTTTGCTGTCTTCTTTGGCAAGAATCTAATCTCTTGGTGCGCCAAGAAACAGCCGACTGTCTCCTGTTCCAGCACAGAGGCAGAATACAAGGCTCTTGCTAATGCTATCGCTAAATTAATGTGGGTTCAGAAACTTCTTACTGAACTTCGGGTACCGCATTCTCCTGTTGCTCGGCTATGGTGTGATAATCTAGGTGCAACATATTTATCAGCAAAATCCGGTGTTTCATGCTCGCCCCAAATATATTGAAATTAATTTTCATTTTGTCCGTGAGCGAGTGGCTCAGAAGCTTCTTGACATACGCTATATCCACACCGGCGATCAAGTTGCTGATGGTTTTACAAAACCTCTCAGAGTTGCCAAATTAAAACAATTTTAGTCACATCTCAATCTTTCATGTGGCTAAAATTGAGGGGGAGTGTTAAAAGGATGAGATATTCGTGTACGTTGTTAGTTACTGGTAGACCACATATCAGATATAGTTTGTTGCTTTCTTGTTGTGTACACCAAGGCTACATGTAGGCATGCCTTGTAGATAGGAGATGTGTCCATCTTGTTGTAACAAACTCTATTGTACACGCCACCGCAAGGGAGCTATTCCCTGAGCATTCCACGCATTCTCACATGCATGCCTCTCCTCCACTCCCATGGCGTTGACGCTAGATCTCATGGCCGCAAACAGTATATCGTGCACACGAACTGTGACCTGCCGATGATGCTACCAACCGGCAAAGCATGTTCTGCCCGGTTGCCTTGACTACGTAGGCACCGCTGTGGAGCTCCGTCCGTGGCCCAATGCCGCCGCACCGCCTTCCCGATGGTGTCGCACGTTGCCATGGACGTCGCATCGACCATGGACACACAGGAGGGCCGCCATGCACCTTGGACGATGGGCAGCCAAACAATCCTTCCTCCCAGGCGATGGAGTTGCTAGCTGTCGCTGTGTTGTAGAGATGGAGCTAGTTGGCTGCTTGGACGCCGGCAGCAGAGGACCTTCCTTCCATGTGATGGAGCTGCTAGCTTGTTGTCCCTGTGTGGCAGAGATGATATAGAGCTCGTCTGCTGCTTGATGCGGACAATAGAGGACGAGAGGGAAACAAAAGAAAGAAGCCAAATGCGCAAAGGATCCAAAGATGGGAGAGAGAAACACAGTGAATGATTGGGCAAATTATTAACTAGACTTTGGTACAAAATCATGCATTGAGAAAGACAGTTTCTTGGTATGGTATCCTATACTATAGAAACTGTGATGGTTTCTTATATTGAGACTGATCCTACCACAGGTCATTGGGATGCTTAGTTGGTAACCGATACTTTTTGGCATGAAGATGCTGAAATCATTCTCACAGTTCCAACTGATGAGAGTTTAACGGATTGGCCGGCTTGGCATTTTGACCCCACGGGCAAATTTTCAGTAAAGTCAGCCTATAAGCTAGCTGTTCAGCTTAGAGACCAAATGATGGGGAATGATGCATGTTCACCAGTAACTCAAATAATGATGATGTTCTTAAGTGGCATAAGATCTGCAGCTCCAAATACCAAACAAAGTGAAGATGTTTGTATGGCGCCTTGCTCATAACAGTTTGCTAGTACGCCGGAATTTAAAGAGAAAGGGGGTAATATTAGATACTATATGTCCAGTGTGTAGCAGGTTGGATGAAGATTGTGGGCATCTATTTTTCAAATGTAAGGGAGTCAGAGAATGTTGGGAGATTCTAAACATGGACAATATTCGTTCAGAACTGGAATCATGTTTTCCCGGCCAAGACACCATCATGAAAATTTGGAATTTACCATGGAAGATGCAACTGAAAGTGCTGGTGTTGTTATGGAGATGGTGGTCAGCACGAAACAAAGCTAATAGAGGGGAGAAAATGCCTAGACCATTGGAGATGTGCAGTATAACCAATTACTATCTGATGGAGTTTGAAAAGTTGTCCAACCAAGAGAAGCTAGGAAAGGTTGTGTCGGTTCCTAGATGGAAGGCACTGCCAGATTAAGAGTTTGTTTGGCACAGCTCAACTTCACTAGTAAAGCTGTTTTTTTAGAAAATAGCTTCATGAGTGACTTTCTAGATGAAGCTGAGCTGTTTTGGAAAAAGTGTTTGGCAAAATAGCTTCACCAACTACTTCATGCATAGTTGAGAGAGAGAAATGAGGGAGAAGCTGCAATAAGCTACTTTTTTCTAGCTTCATCCAACTTATGTCTTTGTGAGAGGAGGAGAAAAACAGCTTCACCCATGAAGCTGTTTTGGAAATAAGGCCTTGTTTAGTTCACTCTGAAAACCAAAAATTTTTCAAAATTCCCCGTCACATCGAATCTTGTGGCACATGCATGAAACATTAAATATAAACGAAAAAAAACTAATTACACAGTTTAGCTGTAAATCACGAGACGAATATTTTGATCCTAGTTAGTCCATAATTAGATAATATTTGTCACAAACAAACGAAAGTGCTACAGTACCGAAAACTTTTCACTTTTCGGAACTAAACAAGGCCTAAGTGTTTGATAAAAAAAACAACAGGCCCTAAATGTTGATGCTTCCTTCCATGCTGCCACAATGCAAGGAGGATGGGGTTTTGTGATCAGGGGCTCTAATGGTGAATTTCTTGAAGCTGGGGCTGGGAACTTGAGCTGGGTTTCTGGTGCTTTGCAAGCTGAAACCTTGGCTGTCCAAATGAGCTTAGAACGGGTGGCACAACTCGGCATGTCAAGAATAATTTTGGGGACAGATGCAGCAACCTTGGGGACTGCTCTTACATCGATGGAGATGGACTGAAGCAGATACGAGAATTTATGTTTTCTAACTTTGTGCATTGTATAGTCTCTTCCTGCTTCAGATCATGTAATAGGGTAGCAGACAACTTAGCTGCCCATGGGTTTTGTAACCTGAAGTGTTTAATGAAAACTTCGGTTTTCTATGTTAAAAAAAAAGATTTCCGGAGTATAGGTCCGTAGGACCCAAAGCACATCTCTAGGAAGCGTTGGCTTGGCTCCGAGCGAAGGCTCCGGAGTACGCCCCAAATTGCATATCCGATCGCCCCTGGATATTTAACTTTTTGCCATTTTTATGATTGGCACGAGCTCATTTACTAGCGTTGTATCCGCCAAAGTGATCAAGAGTCCCGTTTCTAGACATTTTGGCTTCAGGGCACGCCCAATCAGCTTGCCAGCATGGCGTGGGCACGCAAAAAGACCTTGCTGCCCCTCCCCTTATCCCTTAACTTCTCGACAAGAAGAAGAATGGGGGCGGTCGTCGTGGCCTCCTCCGAGTCCCACAATCGCACGCCGCCCTCCATGGCCTCCTCCGAGTCCCCCAATCCCATGCTTGCAGCCGCGGCCGCCACGCGCTTTCCATCTCGGCAAGTTCATGCAGTCCCTCAACGCGCTCCGCGCCCACCCACACCCTCCCCCGCGCGCTCACGCTACTCGCCTACGGCGGTGAGGGCATCTACTACTTCGTCAAGCAGTTCGTCTGGCTCGCCACGGCCGAGCTCCTGCCTGCGCACCTTCTCCCACGCCTCCAGCGCCTCAGTGCCTGGGTCGAGCTAGTGGGCTACGTCGGCTCCATTGCGATTAAGCTGGAGGAAGTGGCGAAGATCGAATCTTCGATAAAGAAGCGGCTCGCGGAGGACTGTGATAAGGAGAGCGAGACGGTGAAGACGATGCAGGGTAAGCTTGGCGGGGGGAAGAAGAAGAAGAATGGGGGCGGCTGGGGGATACGAGGAAGGAGCAGATAGGTTAAAGGATAAGGAGAGGGGCAGCGAGGTCTTTTTGTGTGCTCCCGCCACGCTGGCAAACTCCTGAAGCCAAAATGTCTAAACAATAAAAACTTTTGATCATTTGGATGGCAAAAAATTAGAATCACATACAACACTGGGAAATGAGCTCGTGCCAACCACTGGGAAATGAGCTCGTGTCAAGCATAAAAGTGACAAAAAGTTAAATATCCCCACACGGTAAACACCACGAACGACCCAAACGACCGCACGGATAGAGGCAGAGAGCCTAGACGCGCCAAGCCGCCAACCAAATCCCACGCGAAAGAGCACCTGGCCGCCGCCCATGTCGTCCGCCGCGGCGCCAGACCAGCGGCCGCGCCCCGTGCGCTTCGGCATCCTGGGCTGCGCTGACATCGCGCGTAAGATCTCGCGCGCGATTTCGATGCTCCCTCCAGGCGCCGCCACCATCGCTGCCGTCGGGAGCCGCTCCGAGGAGAAGGCCCGCCTCTTCGTCGCCGACAACACCCTCGACGGCGCCGCCACCCGACTCCACGGCTCCTACGAGGCGCTCCTCGACGACCCGGACGTGGACGCCGTCTACCTCCCGCTCCCCACCAGCCTCCACGTGCGCTGGGCCACCGCCGCCGCCGCAAGGGGCAAGCACGTGCTCTTAGAGAAGCCCACCGCGCTGTGCGCCGCCGACATCGACGCCATCCTCACCGCCTGCGACGCCGCGGGGGTCCAGTTCATGGACTGCACCATGTGGATGCACCACCCGCGCACGGCCAAGATGCGGGAGACCGTCGACGACAAGGACACCATTGGGGACATCAGAACGGTGAGTTATTTGCAAACCTTCCTGCAAGACTGGAATGGGGATTAGAATTGGAAATACGCAACCTTTGTTACCCGTAACCAAGAAATGGAATTCGTTTTTCTACAGGAAAAGAATCAGTATGTAAGAATACTATCAATAACTGAAGTTCTACAGGAAAAGACAGTATTCTTTTTCTTTCCCAGTTGTTAATGCTCAACGGTCCAGCAGCATTAATTTGTATGCTCGTGAAATGTGATAACTTTATTTAGATACTGACAGTCAAAAGCGAAAACTTTATTTAGGCCTTGTTTAGTTCCCAGAAAATTTTGCAAAATTTTTCACATTTCCCGTCACATCGAATCTTTAAACGCATGCATGAAGTATTAAATATAGACGAAAATAAAAACTAATTGCACAGTTTGGTCGAAATCGACGAAACGAATCTTTTGAACCTAGTTAGTCCATGATTGGACAATATTTGTCAAATACAAACGAAAGTGCTACAGTGTCGATTTTACAAAATTTTTCGGAACTAAACAAGGCCTTATACTAATTGGAGCAAGTGTAGCATAAAAAAGGCTAGGAGCATTTGGAATAGCCATGTGTGCCGTGATTGCTGTGTTTAACTTAACTTCTGAGCTGAACCCATTGGCCAGCACAATATTGAGAGAGTACTCTTCCCACATTTGTACTAGCATTCGGTTCCACATGGAAGAGAGAGTGGCCAAAAAACCTTCTGAGTTAGTGTGAGGAGAAGAGCTAGGCTCTTGTCTGCTCCAATGAATGAAAGATGCACCTCTATGTGAGCCTCTATCTATCTCTTGCATAGATGACAGGAGAGATTATATAGAATAAAGAACACTTTACATGTGCGCTTTATAGGATGAGATGGTATCTAAGGTGGTGTTTGGGAATACTCCGTTCCACGTTTTTCAGCTCCACTCCACGTTTTTTAGCCAAATGGTTTCAGCTCCATGCACTCTATTCGAGGAAAAAATGTGAAGAGGTGCTCCACAAACTCCAGTTTTTTTACAGCTCCATGGTAAAGTTTGTGGAGCAGTCCCAACCCCCCCCCCCCCTGGGTTCTGCTACAAACCAACAACAGAACCATGATTAATTGGCATGGGCTGGACAAAGAAAATTGGTGATAGAGCTATTAAGAAAAATATCTCAGGTACCTTTCACTGTCTCCTTGTCATGCTGGGTACAGCGAAGGAATGGTGTCATTTTGTATCTAGCAACGTGGAACTACTATCCTATTTAAATTTAAACTTTGTTAGTTTGTTCTTGTCTCCAAGGTATGGATACAATCATAAGCTGCTATTGACCAAGTTGGCAGACCAGTTCTTCCAACTAGCACTACAATATCTTGTTGATGCCATGGCAGTTAGAATAACCATCTTATTTGGGATATAGAACTTCCCAAAAAATCTTTAAAAGCTGTCTTCCTAGTAAAGATCTAACCAAGGATGCACAATTTTATTTACATACATGGACGCACAGGCACAATAACCACATGGTGGTTCACCACCCTTCTTTATTCTCTGGCAAATGGACCTAATGCTTTTGTTTTATAGGTTCTCTGACTGAGCAATGTAGTCATCCAGTGGACATTCGCCCTTTTTATGTGCCAACCTTCTAGGATATACAATTCGTCAAAGATGATGCATCACACGTACAAAGATTAACATATATTTATATAAATGCTGTGTTTTAGTTTTATAAAGTTCTAAGGTTTTCAAAATTAACATTGCTGGAAGTGTTGAAGCTGAGTTGAGCTTGAATTCTTTCTCAGCAGACCACTTCCAATCTATCTATAAACTGAGATGACGGTAGAGTGCTCTGAAAGATTTAAATTGTGAAAGTTAAACACCATATTTAGTTCCTATAAAATTTTAGCGCATCCAAATTATCAGTTCCAATCCATCGAGTTTGGTTCTTTTATTCTAGCTATGTACAAAATAATAGGATGTTACATCCATGTCATTTTTCATTTATGCATATGCACAAATTTGTGAAAAATAGAAGTAGACGGTGAAATGGTTGGCTGCAGCCATTACACCTCTTAGCAGTTGCACACGTTAAATCTGAATTGCAAGACATGTATGAAAAGCTATATATAGGTTAACGTATAGTGGTATTTTACATATTTGTGGAAGAATACATTTGTAACTGTTTGATTCCACTTTATCTCTACTGTTCTACAAAGCTTTGTAGGTCAACAAAATCATCAGTTTTTTTGTTCTTTTTCCACAGATTAACAGTGTGTTCAGCTTTCAAGCAAATGAAGATTTCCTCGAGAATGACATCAGAGTAAAGCCAGATCTTGATGCCCTGGGTGCACTTGGTGATGTTGGGTGGTACTGCATCCGTGCGATCCTGTGGGCTGTTGACTATGAGTTGCCCAAGATTGTGATCGCACTGCGTGACCCTGTAAAGAACCGAGCTGGCGTGCTTCTTGCGTGCGGCGCGACATTGCACTGGGCAGATGGCAAGACTGCCACCTTCAGCTGCTCTTTCCTCACCAATGTCACCATGGACATCACCTTAGTTGGCACGAATGGAACTATCCATGTCACTGACTTCGTCATCCCACACCAAGAAAAGTCGGCGGAGTTCCACGTGGCTTCAAAGTCAAGCTTTGCTGAGCTCGACATCGGGTGGGATCTGCCAAGCAAGCACGTCGTGGCGACAGACCTGCCACAGGAAGCCCTTATGGTCCAGGAATTCGCGAGGCTCGTGCAGGGCATCCGGGATGCTGGGAGCAAGCCTGAGAGGAAGTGGCCGGCTATCACCCGGAAGACGCAGCTGGTTTTGGATGCTGTGAAAGCCTCGATTGACAAAGGGTCTGAGCCAGTTGAGGTGGCTAGCTAAATGCAACAAACGAGTCACTTCCTGACTAGAGGTTTCTACACCATGGCATGGTTTGTGCTTGATTGATATATTTACACATACTGTACTTCTGTATCGTATGAAACCAGTATAAACCATTATTTGTAACTATTTGAAGAGGTGTCGTCAAACTCAGAAGGAGGTTGAAATATATAAGTCGGATTATATTTCTACTGGTTGTTCTAGACTTCTACTAGTATATGGGCAGACTAAAGCATCAACTAATCCATCGATGGTTGCCCGGCCAAAGGAGGACAATCAGTGGGAAGTTCTGAGATTAAAAAACCAATATTGAAGGCGTCCGTTGTGATGTTCTCGGTCATGAACATCCTGGACAAGTTCAGGTTGTGCAACATTTCCAGCATGCCATGTCAGTGATGACGATGGAAGGCAGGTTTGCTGCAACTCTAATGCCAGAACCGACCGACTGACCGAGTAATGTTTGTTCCAGAAACAATACGATCCGCGGATGACTTTGCAGTCAAGAACTGAGATCACTCGTCAAAACAGAGGTAGCATGCTTGAGGTCCTGATTAGATTGACCAGAAAAGTAGAAAACGGATTTCGATTTCGTTCCAGACGATGAGTTTTGCATCTCTCCGCAGCCAGGTCCAAGAACTAGCCAAAAGACACAGACGAAAGACAAGTGTCCTATGAGCCAGGGAACCCAAGCTGTCCTGATTATCCTGAACCCGAAAGACACAGACGATCACTCCACACACCGAACCGAGACCAACCAACGCCGCCGCGCAGCGACCGCCAATGTCGTCCTCTGCAGCGCCAGTGCAGCCGCCGCCACCGCGCCCGGTGCGCTTCGGCATCCTGGGCTGCGCTGACATCGCGCGCAAGATCTCGCGTGCAATGCGGATGCTCCCTGCGGGCGCCGCTACCGTCGCCGCCGTAGGCAGTCGCTCCGAGGACAAGGCCCGCCGCTTCGTCACCGAAATCGGCTTCCCCGCGGCGCGCGTCCACGGCTCCTACGAGTCTCTCCTAGGGGACCCGGACGTGGAGGCCGTGTACCTCCCGCTCCCCACCAGTCTCCACGTGCCCTGGGCCACAGCCGTCGCCGCGCGTGACAAGCACCTGCTCCTCGAGAAGCCCACCGCGCTCTGCGCCGCCGAGCTCGACGCCATCCTCGCCGCCTGCGACGCCTCCGGGATCCAGTTCATGGACACCACCATGTGGATCCACAACCCGCGCACCGCCAAGATGCGGGAGATCGTCAGCGACAAGGATGCCTTCGGTGACGTCAGAGTGGTGAGATCTTGGAATGGCTTCTTATTAGTTGCTAAAGTTCGGTGGAATCTGGAAATGCCTAATGTCTAGCGCCAGTATGGCAACAAATGTCTACAAATAGATTTCTTGTACTAGAAAAGAAACAAAATTTGATCCTTTTTCTTATTTATTTATTATACCAGTATGAAAGACCAAAAATGGATTTCGAGAGGAAGAAAAAATGAAGCTAGACTCTTCTCCCCATCTTGATGACTGATGGTGCTTGCTTATCAACTAAAATTATCATATTGCCTTAATTCTGTCTATTGATGGCTGAGATCTATCAGAAGTCGTAGGAACAGAGGTAAGACTGTCTGAAGGTGTGTGCTTGGGGCTTCTGTGTCACTGCAGTCTTGGGTTTGGATGCCTATGATATATTGACAGAAATGGAAATATTCAAGCTTTGTTGAGGTTGAAAGTTTTCTCATTGAACAAACATTCTTTTTTTTAACACAATGAACCACCATTGTTCTTAACACAATGAATCACCACCATTCATAATGAAGCATTGAAACTCTGGAAGATATTTTGTTCTGTTGTAGCTTAACCAGTTTGAACTTTTTTCACCATGTTTCAACTGCATGATTTCACTTGATCTGATTTTGTAATGTGTAAATTGATGGATACAGTTTGGCTATATCATTCCAGCTTAATTTGAGCCTTGAAAAATGGTAACATCAATGTGATTCTTGTTTTTTTTTCCACATGGAAAATTTTCACAGAACCATTAAAAACAAGCATAGACATTGTTGGTTCTGCACATACTAGTATTGTAGTATGTGATTTGGAAAGTGCATTTGAAATGCTGTAGGTTAACATGTTCTTCGTAGCCTTAATAATGTACTAAAGAGTGATGCAATGTTTGTTTCCATTTCATATGGAGTATTTGCAGAATTTTATAGGCTAATAAAGACCCTGCCTTTTCTTTCTCCACTGCAGATAAACAGTATGTGCAGCTTTCGGGCATCCGAAGAATTCCTCAAGAATGACATCAGGGTAAAGCCAGACCTTGATGCCTTGGGTGTTCTCGGTGATGTTGGATGGTACTGCATCCGTTCAATCTTGTGGGCTGTTGACTATGAGATGCCCGAGACCGTGATCGCTCACCGTCATCCTGTCAAGAACCAAGCTGGCGTGCTTCTTGCTTGTGGTGCGACATTGTACTGGGCAGATGGCAAGACTGCAAATTTCAACTGCTCATTTCTTACTAACCTCGCTTTTGACGTCACCTTATATGGCACAAACGGTACTCTCCATGTCACTGACTTGGTCATTCCGTATGAAGAAAATTCTGCGGAGTTCAGTGTGGCCTCAAAGTCAAACTTTGTCAAACCCACCATCGGATGGGATCCATTGCCAAGGAAGCATGTTGTTACTACAGATCTGCCACAGGAGGCGCTCATGGTCCAGGAATTCACAAGGCTTGTGCAGAACATCCGGGACTCCGGGGGCAGGCCTGAGCGTAAGTGGCCGGCTATCACCCGGAAGACGCAGGTGGTTCTGGATGCCGTGAAAGCTTCCATTGACAAGGGATCTGAACCAATTGAGGTTGCCAGCTAAATACGATAACAGATGGCAGCTCGTACTGCTAAGTTTGTACTTAATGGCTTCTACTCGCATTTGTTGTCCCGTAAATGAAACTATAATTGTAATAATCTGAAGGAATCTGGTCAAATTGAGGAGAACATTACCATCTACCGAATCATTGATTTGTGACGAATAGATTGTGTCATAGATCAGGGTTGGTCGAACCCCTGACCCCTGAGTGGCTTTGTGATCCACTGATGGGCGTGGTTCGATACACTGTTGATTGTTCAGGAATAGGCTCGTATATCAGACATATTTGTGTGCTCGCTACTGTATGCAAGCACTGTAGACTGGTTGTTGAGCTGAAGCATGCAAATGAATGAAGGTCATGACATTGAGGCTGAAGTTTCTCGACATGCTGGGTTGAGCAACATTAGAACTAGCTTTGTTGCTCAAAAGACTGATGGTTCAGACGACAACCACACGTTATAGTGCATCCCCATCAGGCCCCAACACCGGGTCCGTCCCGGCAAGGCAGCCGATGGTGTGCCTTGATTCTGTGTTACCACTATTCACCGTTGGACAATGACACAAACGTCTCCAGAAGCTCAAGCAGGCCTGTTCGCTCGGGCCGACCCGAAAGCCCAACCTGCCTGTATCTGGCCTAATGTGGCATTATTAGTTCGTACTTAAGGGAGAGAAAATTTACCACTTGTAAGTTTGCTCAGCAATCTATAACTTATCTGGTACACATCATTACTGGCTCTGGGCCTCTGGTGTTTCTACAGACCCAAGCAAAAATCAAGCTAATCAGGCCTACTCCCAGTTAGGTGGTTTCTTGGATTGGCAGGATACTAGAGAAAAATTATTAGGCGCTTTGGCATCATTGCAAAACCTGCCAGCAAAATCAGAGTCCACAACAAAAAGATACGGTCAAAATGCCAAAACATCAACAAGTGTTGTTATTTGTATCTTACAAGATCATGCCAACCTGAATGTGGTGTAGCGGCCTAGCTTGTACCAGAAAGAACAAGACCCGTAGCCTTTGAGCCGAAAGCTCGATAGTATAGACCGCGAGTAGCAGCTCGAGAGAAGGTCATATGGAGATCTGCTTGCCTGTGGAGAAGGCTGTGAGCTCTACAAAGTTAGCTTTGCCCTTACGAGGGCTACCTCTTTTACATTTCCGCATTTAATTACTTTGCTAGATTTTTCTAATTTATGTGCTTACATTTTTCTAGTTTAGCTTGTTAGACTAGTTGATAGGTTGGAATTTAGTTTGCATAACTTTTTTGCAATAAAGATAGCAATACTTAGCAAAACTCTAGTGCACATCTAAATAGCATCTTGGAGGCTTCAATGAGGACTAGGAAAGCGTGAACTTCTCAGTATCTAAATCGACCTTCTCGATATCTAAATCGACAATTAACGGGAGTTTGCATTCTCTACCTCTTATGTTTTTATCCTAGGTTGTGTGATTATTTTTTTTCTAGTTTAGTTTCCTAGGTTAGTTAATAGGAAAGGAATCTAGACTAGAGGAAACGAGACTCGTGACGTTTGAGCTGAAATTCAATAGTGAAAACCGTGAGCAGCAATTCGAAACAAGGCCACACGGAGCCCAATTGCACGTGGAGAAGACGAGTGGGATCTACGAAGTCACCCAGACATTGAGGGACCCTAGCGAGGGCAACTTGTGAAAGGATCTAACAGGTCTAGGAGAAGTATAAACTTTTTGATACTTAAATCGATTGTCAATAGGGTTTGCATTCTTCACCACTTTTATATTTCCGCACTTAATTACTTTGCTAATTTTTTTAGTTGTGTGCTTACTTTTTCTATTTTAGGCTTTTAGCTTGTTAGACTAGTTATAATAGGATTCCTGAATCTAGGTTGCATAACTTTTCAGAGTAAAGATAGCAATATTTAGCAAAACCATAATGCACATCTAAATAGCATCTTGCATAGATTTTGATAGATTTTAGAGAACATTAATTTTTAAGTTGTCTAATTCACATCTTAGTAACACGTTGAGCTGGACCATGAAAAATTAAGAATTGCAAATGGGGAAAAAAAACTTACATGAAAGCAAAACTACACTACTGCTGGGCTGTGTATCAATGGACCTTAATCTATATTATTGGTTGAGAAGTATTAGGATGGAAAATTAACTAATTGTTCATTGATAAGTTATGATAGAAAGTATTGGTTTGTTGATTTGTTGTGAGAGAAAAACACTGTTGAATGAATGACAGATTCAGCTGATAAGCTCAAGCGAATAGGCTTATGAATTGGGATGGAATGATACGCAGCCAAACAAACCTGACATCGTCGTGATACGTATAGGTTCAGTTTTTCTCTCTGTGTACGGATAGGGCTGCGGCGCTGCGCCGACGAAGGCGGAAGTTCAAAAACTGGCTGAGAAAAACATAAGTCAAAAAAGATGGTCACGCTGACGATGAGAAACCAAAAACCAGAAACAGTAGCCATTACGTGCGTCTCTTCTCCACGCCACTGCAACAAGAGCGCAAAAACAACTTTTCCAGACCAGACCATCCAACGTTGCCTTTCACACACATTTCAATCCTGATATTCCACCAGACACCGCTTTTTAATCTATCTTCAATGAAACTCTCCACTAAGATATTCCTGCGCTAGTGAAATAAAAATATGCCATATATTTGCGACAATCGAGTGCTTATGGGCCATGATAAGATTCCCACAAAAGAAAAGAAAAAAAGCAGTTCACACTACCCCGTAAAACTGTAGAAGTTCAGAAAATGATTAGCTGCTGCAGAGATGTAAAATTTTCATTCCAGAATCAAGTGTAATAGAAACTGGAAGAGCAAGATCTGACAGAAGCAAACTATCTGAGATACACAAGATGAAGAATGCAGTTGACACTTCATAGTCATATAGCTCCATTAAACAGTTCACCTTGAATTTACCTTCTTTGCTGTTCCAGTAACCGACTATGCACAAGATTGAAATTCATCTCAAAATAGTAAAGACATGATTCCATAAAATGCGATCTGTCACATGTTGCAAAGAGCAAAAGCAGTAGCTCAGGCAGGCACTACATATGTTGAAAGAGAATGGATAACCTCAAAGACTCAAGAGTCGAGAACCTTAAGCCACACGCAAGAACAATGCATACAAGCACAACTGGCATACAATCCTCCATCAGAAAGTATTTCCATCCCACAGGACAAACGGGTAACAAAAGCGAAAAAGCTGCAACAGTTCACTGTTTCATTCTGGAAAAACAGAGGAAATCTCTAGTCAAACAACCACTGATGGAACAGCACCTGATTCTACCAGGTTCAACAACCATGTGCTGCCCAGGAAACCCATGGAAATTATTTGCAGTACTCAAGTCAGACTCCAACAACAGATCCAAGTATACAAGTTTGTTTTGTCAAACAAAAAGGTGGGCATCTCAAACCAGTCAGAATTCCATCAAGAACAAGGAATCAAAATCCTTTGAAATTCAGATTGCGATGTTAATCTAGTGCCCTTTTCTTTTCTTAAGCATTACTTTCCTAATTGTGCAAGATACTAAACTTGTTATATATCCTGCATTACTTTAAGAGGTTGACATCTAACAACACTAGTTGCCAGTTCAAAATTAATTAACTATTCTATAATATAAGACTTGTCATACAATAACCAATCTACTCATTAAAATGGTGTCCCAAAGGATAACCCTAAACACAATCTATACTATGCTAATATCCTAAACTATAAGCTTACAAATTTACTAGTATATATCAAGCTTAGGAAATGTTTGATCAGGAACAGCCTCAGCCATGTACATTAACACAATTTTCTTAGAAAACAAAAGGTTTAATCAAACCAATTGGTCAATAGTTAACATAATAAATCCTGATAAGTCACAATGTAATACCGATGTAGCTTTGTAGGTAAGCTATGCATAGTGGCACTGAGGAATACAAAAAGTTTCAACAGTTTGGATATTTTAGCAACGCAAAGCTACCAGACCATTATTATTGGCTCATATTAGTAAATAATGAATGATTCCCAAGTGGTTAACAATGCATGTAACACTTCTATCTCCATATTCGCCCTCCAAACTTAGGTATCATATATTCACATATCACAAAGGAAAAGTGAATCATACAAGTCCATTAAATTTTTTTTTTTAAATGACACCCACAAGTAATCCATGTTTCATTTTGAATTCATCAGCCAATTTTTTCTTCCTAAGGTATTAGACAATGAACAGTCCCAAGTCCCAACGAGGTACTTGTCCAAAAAAAACCTTGCAGTCACAATAATCACTGGTTTAAGTGTGATGAAACATTTTTGTTTGTATTCAGTTCATGAACATCAGCTTCTGCAAGGTGTAAAAGAGCAGTTATCAAATAAACATTATGCCTCACCTTGAATAACACTAAAAGAGGCCACAAAGACATAATAAAAGTGACTACACAGAAAAACATGTCATGCATATGTGGCTATTGAAAAGGAAAGTGTAACAATCATGTGAAGTTAAGGCTTTCAATAATGACGATCTGATTCTGCAAAATTATAACTCCCTCCGTCCCAAAAAACTTAGATATTTTAGGTTTTTTAGGACAGATTAGTGCTCAATGGAAATTGCCACTACACCTATTTATAAAGATTAACCATGCTAATTAAGGAATAAACCCCTCGTTCAAAGGAATGCATGGAGGCATGCAGACCGTAATCTTAAGCAGATAAGAGCCCAATCTATCTTCTAAGAGCTAGAACATCAAGTTTTTTGGGGGATGGAGGGAGTAGTTGGCATCAATAGTAATAATTAAGGCTGTGATTACAAGGATATATTTCATATTCATAATACAGAAAGGAACCCACATCTCATTTTTCGTATCACCATCACTCAAAACCTTGACATCAAAATGATACTTAGGTTATTCACCATATAAAACGAAACATTTATAATGAACCTACAAGACAAATAACAACCAAAATCATCCATAAGCAACATCAACAGATTGATGTTTTTCAAATAACCAAATCAATCCATAACAAACATCAACAGATTCACATTTTTTTAGTTGTTTCCACCAAAACAACCATAAGTATGCAAAGTTCAGATACAGCAATCCAGTGCATGAGAAGCACAGGATCTCATAGCAGATAAGGTAAAGTAAAATATTCCACCATAATTTAATGAATCAAATCAAATAAATGCATTCAATACCTGCATGTGTGCCATAGGATAACTTTCCAGAGGTTTATCTGATCTAATTTTAAGGGAAAACGATAATGGTCCAAACTCCAAACAGGAGTCCAATTTTTAATCATGCTCCACTCAAACAGTTTAACAGGAACCCATCCCAAGGTCATTCAGGCAAATAAATGCATAAAGAAGGCATCAATGTGTAACATATATGATAACTCAAAAATTAGAAATATGCTAATAACAAGATGGTCACTACTTTTGTTGCAGACATAGACAAGGGAATATGAAAACTTGCTGTCATCATCAATGATGGAAGGCCTCTGAAATTTAATGTTTCTAGATTATTGGTATGACATCTTTTGCATGGTATCATCTTCTAGATCATAAGACTGATCCAAATGTAAATGAAAGAAATGGATTAGCTGGGGCGGAAACTGATGTATGAACTCAAGGGTTACAAGATCCTGCTGCTGCTCTGCTGATGCCAACTACATCAGCTACAGGTCAAAGGCAGAAACTCATGAAGGAGTGCTGAAGCTAAACAGGCCTGCCTTTGTGCATACCTCTCTTTGTAAACATCACTGTGCAGACTCTTGATGAAGTGAACTCAGCAGCCCATCACAGCGCAATTATACACAAAATTTCCTGATGGCCGTCTGTCCATCAAATTCCACACAGGTGGCTTGTCATCAGGAATCCAAGAGGTTAGCTCAATCATGCCCCCAACTGGTGTTCTTGGGCCACCAATTACAATAAGCCTCTCACCACATGCCCTGAATGCAAGGCCCCATCCATTCATGGACACAGATCGCTCGGGCAATTTACCAAGTGTGATCCATCTATTATTCTGCTTGTCATACTTCTTCACATCCTTCTCGCTGTAATCAGCAGCATACAGCTGGTTCTTGACCACTGCAACAAGTGGGGGTGCACCGCTCACTCCATTTAAACCCCCAGACATGTTCTCAATCACACTCCAAGTCTTGCTCTGCGTATCATACACTTCACCGCAGGTCAAGATCATGTTGTTGTTTGTCACACCGCCAATCACATAAAACTTGCCATCCATGAAAAACCCAGAGCAATTTTTCCGTGCCTTATTCATGCTAGGAAGAGGTGTCCAAGTATGCGTCTCGGAGTTGTACAGCTCTGCTGAGCTGAGGATCCTGCCAAAAGAATCAGTGCCACCAGCAACGTATGCCTTCTCCCCCACGCTTGCTGACCCAAATAGACAGCGAGGAGAATTCATCACCTCGCCTCGTGTCCAAGAGTTTGTCAGCACACTGTATCTGAAGACAATGTGTGCCATCCCAAACACAAGTAACTCGGTGCCCACAGCCAAAGACTCCTTATCCGAGCACATGAAGCACTCATCAGGCGGCATCTTGGGCACCGAGATCCAACGCTTGCGGTAGGGGTCATAGGCATCCCACTCCAAAACATTACAGGAGAAGTACACCCAATGCTCGGCAATGTTATTCTGCCGTCGCAGCCTGTAGATCTCCCCTCCTCGAACCAGAGACCGGAAATCATGATTCAGCGAAGCCACTGAGCCATACTCTGACCGAGACAGCCGGAGGAGGCAGTTGATGGACAGGTCCCGGCCGATTTCTCCTATGAGGTCACCCCCACCACCGCTGTGCTCCCCACCACCGGCCACCACGGTGCGGCGGCGGCGGCTGGGGGCATGGGCTTCACGAATATCTGGTGTGTGCGGTTGCGGCGACGGCGGCTTGCTGCGCTTGCCACCGCCATCCACCTCGTCCATTTCCTGGACCTCGTCCTCGAAGTCTTCCAGGGCGCACCGCTTCCGCCCGGCGCCTTCGACGAGGCCATCCGCCCACTGTAAGTCCACCTCGCATCCGCCCCGCGAAGCCCGGGGCGCAAGGCAGTAGTCCCCGTCTTGCAACGCCATGTCCTCCCTCTTGTCGTAGAGATCCATCCCCGCCGCGGGTTCTTGAAAGAACCGTACGCGGCAAGAACAAGCAAGACGGGACGGAGCGGCCTCGATCCCCTCTCCTCCTCTTCTTCCTCCTCTCGGGATTTACACCGCGCGCCTTGCTCTTGCTCCGATCTGCGGGCAGAAAACAGGAGGAGGTAAAGGAATTGAGCGAGAAATCGGGAAGAAGAACAGATCAAGGAGCTGAGATCTGATAAGCCCCTCACGACGAACCCATCAACCCCGAACCCATCCGAGAAATGAATCCCTCGACGCAAGGAACGGCGCACGTACCTAGGCAGATGAAGGCATCCGATCCAAGAACACGGAAACAACGACGAGAGGACGCGGCGGCGGCGGTTGGATCCAGGAAGCAAAGAGAAAAGAAAGCGCAATCACATCAAACCCTTCCCATCAACTACCCTCTCTCTCTCTCTTCCCTGTACAAAATTTCCCTCCCCAGTCCCTCTCTAATCTCTGCCTAATTGGCCAAATATTATAACTGCATATATAGAGAGAAGATGGATAGAAAGAGAGAGCTAGATATAGGTGGCCTGGTCTCCCTCCTCTTCTACTGCGGTTCTGCGGCGTCTGATGCTTCCCCTGCTGTGCCGCCGCCGCCGCAGCGCGCGCCCTCTCTCTCTCTCTCTCCTCTCTCTCTCGCCTCTGCGATGCGGTGTGCAGGCAGCAGCTAAAATGTGTACTTGGGATTCTTCTCTTTTACTTATTCTAATTCGTTTTCTCCTCTCTTTTTTGCACTGCTTTATAATTTATTTTGGTTCTGTTTTCTATACTGCTTTTTATATTCACCTTTCTTTTTATAAAGGCTTGCCATTCTATTCCTTGGTCCTTGAAATAACTTAACTTTACTTTTTTGTATTCCCATTTTGGATACCTTTAAGCATCCCTTCCATTCTAATCTTTTAGAGTCAAAATTAAGGTTTGACGTATGCAACAAACATCACCCTCCAAAGTTCCAATCCAACATTCTTCCTATTTAAGAGCATCTCCAACAGTTATGCAATTGAAATTTATCATTTGCTGGAATTTGCCAAGTCCCTAAACGTTTTGCCAAAGGAAAAATAAGTTTATCTCCAAGTGTTTGGCATTTTTGACTTGGCATTTCTCAAAATAGTGGACCTAACTATTTTTGTCCGGGAATCTTTCATCTTCGCGGGAAATTCTCTCGCGCGTCGCGCGGGCGCTTTCTTTTTTACGCGCAATTCCTTCGCCCGTCGCCGCCAATTCTCGTGCGTCGCGCGACCGTGTTCATCCCGCACGTCCACGTCGCCGCTTGGTCCAGGTCGTTGAGATCCGATCGAGGCAACAGTCCCAGGTACCACCGCGGCATCCAGGTCCTAAGGCTTCCGCAAGGAGGGTTTCGAGGTCGCCAAAAGAGGCCGCTGCTTGATCCAGGCCGGCAACATCTGCTCGAGGTAAGCTTGCGTCGCTGCAAGAAAAGGAGGCGGCGATGGATCTCCTTCGTCTCCGCGCGAAGAAAAGAGGCGCGCGAAGAAAGGAGGCGATGCGCGGGGGAAAGAAAAGAGTCGCGCGCGGGGAGAAGTCGTCTCGCGGGAAACTACCGCGACGTGGGGAGTACGGGCACGACAAGGAGTCCAAGATTCTCGGGATATCAAAATTGCCAAGCCATTGTGCCTATGCAAAAATGCCAAGTTTGGTCCATCAAATGTCAAGTTTGCTAAAATGCATAAGTCAAATGTAAAACTGTTGGAGAGCAATTTTTAAGATTTTTAGCAAATTTCAAGAATGCAAATTAATAATCTTGATTTTGTTTGCAAGATTAAAAAAATACCTCTCTTAATAACCCCTTATCTCAAATCTGAATCAGTGTGCGGAAAAATCAATCCAATCACGAGAAATGCGTACATATCCAATCGAGCAATCTTGAGGGGGAAGGATGTGTCGAAGAATAAGGAGAAAGCATAGGAATCCAATGTAAATTTACAAGAGAGAGAGAGAAAGTATAAAAGTATATAGGGTGATTTAGAGATATTCCTGAGGCAAAATGACATTTTATCTTAGCGGAATAGTCTTTTGATCCCTTAACTATTGTCCAAAGCTTATTTCACCTCTGAACTTTCAAAATGGTCATTTCAGTTCTCCAATTTTATTTTTGGGATCCTAGAGTTATCAAGTAGACGTTTGAATCCTCAAATATTGCATTTTAGTCTCAATCTTATCCGAAAAGTATCAAAATTCATTTGAATCCTCAAACTTTTTCTTTTTCGCTCAACTTCTTCCCTCATCCTACATGGAACGTCGCACAACCTAGCCAGCTCCAATAGCACTGGTGGTTGGTGACAGAAAAATAGTATTAAAATAAAAACATCATTAGTGGTTGGTTTAAAAGTATTTAGAGGACAAAAATGATCTGTTTGGAGCATAAGCTAAAAATTAATTCATATTTGAAGATTCATTTTAAAGATGTTGAAAGTATTTATATTCATTTTAAAAATAAAGATATAAATGTTGAAAGTATGTATCTAATTCCATAGTTAGGACGATGCCACAAACAGTGGTAGCTAACCATGATTGCCCATCTCAAAACACGAGTATAAGTGCTGGTGCTAACCTGGCGTGATGACACAGCGTTCCACATGGGGCAATAGACAAATTTAAGCCGAAAAGGAAAAGTTTAAGGACTAAAATACACTATGATAGTTATGGGTGAAATTTAACCTAAAATATAGAGTTTAAGTAATCAAATGGTCAATTTGATAGTTTTAGGATGAAACTGAGTCGGAAAGAAAATTTCAAGGATTAAAATACCAATTTAAAAGGTTTAAGGATGAAATCAAGCCCTAGACGATAGTAGAGAAACCTAAATGAGTATTCTACCTTATATCTTTCATGATCGAGATATTAAAAATGATTGGAGAAAACAAAAAATTTCCCTTTTTCTAGTGGCTTCAAAAAATCATTTGATTTACCCATTGTTTTTTTAAACTATTGGAGATGCTCTTTACATCCTATATTTGTGTTCATTTGATGTGATCCAGATTTTTATAGAAATAATTCAGTTCCTCTTAAGAAACGTCTCATGTGTTGAATCAGAATCACTTTATAAAACCATTTGGCTATTAGCCTGGATTATTCTGTTTCCCAAATAAATGTTTTTTATAAAAAACATAAATAGAAGTATACTTCATTTTTTTGATTTTTTTTGTGGGCACATAACAACCTAAATGCAACACTTTTTTACTTGTTGCATGAAAAAGAAAAAAAATCTGATCACTACAGCATACGGGAAATTAGAAACAGAACCACTCAAAGCCAGCCCGAGGCCGTTTCGCTCCCTAAAGGCAAAAAGCACAGAACGCTTGGAAACGTTTCAGGCCAGATACGTTCGGTTTTCGCGTTTGGAAGCGTTTCTTCATATTCTAACTAGAATGGGAACCGTTCCAATCATCCAAACACGGCCTTAACAGTATATATTGGAGATGCTCTAGGCCTTGTTTAGTTTCTAAAAAATTTTAAAAAAATCAAATTCATTATCATATCGAATCTTACGGCACATGTATAAAGCACTAAACAGAGATAAAAATAATAACTAAGTTTGCAAGACGAATCTTTTAAGCCTAGTTAGTACATAATTAGATAATATTTATCAAATAAAAATAAAAATGCTACAATATCTATTTTATAAAAGTTTTTAGAACTAAACAAGGCCCTAACATTGCATTATATTGCAAGACAGAAAGAGTATGTATTTAAGACGGGGAAGGTTGGAGGAGATAAATAAAGGCTTGAACTTCTCCAGCGAGGAGATCGTAGCATTAAGGTCTTGTTTAGTTTCAAATTTTTTTGCAAAATAGACATTATAGTATCGTTGCTGTGAAAGTTGATCTGCAAACACAAAGGGCTAATACCCGATTCAAACGTTAAGACGTGCCAGCCGATTTGACCTTACTATCGGCAAAGGTGATAACTCGAATACTTTGGTCCCGACAAGGATGTCACGGCCAAGAGGTATTCACGCGGAACTCGAGAATACGCCGAGCTTAAGTCGACGAACTCCTAAGAACTCGTAATAAAAGGAAAAAAATATGACGAAGTCGTCGAAAAAGTAGGTACTGGAATATGAGTAAAAACTTGTGTTTGATTGATTGATAGATGTCTCATTACAAGGCCCTAGGGTCTACATTTATACCCTGCTCAAAGAGCTACAATCAGACACGACTAGGACTCGAACTCTAAATTAAACGGAATCCGTATACAAAACGAATTTAAATATCTATGGAAAACATAAAACTATCCTCCCGTAACAGACCGGGACACCACCACAGGTTAATCGGCAACCCCCACGTTCTCTTTCCGAGTCATCGGCAGACTTCTTATCATAGCCATCGGCAAAGACTAACGCTGACCATCGGCACGAACGTGTCACCACTTCTGGACTTAGTCACATTCAGCTGTCTCTTCATCGGCAATCACCCTCATCGGCAACTTCCCTGTAGACCAGTTACTGTTGTTCCTTCTGCCAATCTATTCTTTACCGATCCCTGGGTACGCGTCCAAAAACGGCGTCAACACATGCCCTCCAATTTCGGAGTATAAAATCATTAATGCTCCGAAATTCTCTGCAATAATGACGCCTTTCCGCAATTAACTCTCCCAATTTGGCAACCGACCGTTGAAGTCGAACAACCATGGCCCGATTCTTCTGCAGATTCCTCGAATTCCTCAACCTCCCAAACTAGACATCCCCATTTTATTCGCCGATCGGCAATATTACCGTTAGAGGGAGCTGCAGATGGACCGACCAGGAGATCTTGCACAGTGAAATATTTCCAAAATCACGACCGCTTGCTGTCAAATCACCTGTGCAAATCCCTTGATTATCGTGCGAACAGTTACCATATCCATCTGAGCACCCTCGGATTTCATGGATGCGGCAAAGAGATAAATCAGATTTGCCCCTACCCGTTTTGTCCTATAAATACTTCCCTCTCGGGTATTCCTTCTCCATCTTGTCATTCTACAGCCCAAAACCCACTTTCACGACGGCGGCACCACTCGAGGTTTCCAAGATCTCCAACGAAGGCCTTTCTCCACCAACCCCAAAGCCTTCGATCTTCTTTCCTGCGAGGAGATGGCCATCAACTTCGTTGTTCCTGAGGTTAGTTTACCACCCTGTCTCCTGTACTTTTACCATACCACTGTTCATCCGCAATCCATCTTACTGAACATCCCCTTTTTTTCTTTTGTTCTTCTTTTTATCCTTAACAACTTCTAGGATTTGTCCAATAAGATTGTCATCCCTACCGATCAACCACATCTCCAATGTCTCGGCCCGCTAGGGAACCCAGATCCCATCGATCTGATAAACGCAGAGACAAACAGAATTCCTTTTAGAGCCGAAAATTTTTCTCTAGATCTATGGAAAGATGCCTTCCGTTCCTGGCCCAGTCCTACCAAGGGATGGAAAGATTGGTTCTTGAGAGTCAGCCATTCAAATGAGGTTCAATGGGGCGAGCGAAAACTGGACCAGTGCATTAGACTGTCCCTTGCCGATATGGATAGGAACGAGTCGCTGTTGATTGCTGCATCATATTTCTGGTCAGACACACTCAATGCTTTTGTTTTCGGCCATGACCCCGCTTCTCCCACACTTGCCGATGTACTTATGCTCACCAGCTTAGATGTATCCACTGCCGATAATAGTCACATATTTGACTCCAAACCTAGCGCTAAGGTGGAAACTCGCTCTATCGGCGGTTGGTCTGGGTATATTCAGAAGTACCGTAGAACAGGGCTTGTCAACATAAAGGAACAGACCACCTTCCTGAACATGTGGTTAGACAAATTTGTATTCTGCGGTCGATCGGCAGGACCAACCTCTGTCTACCTATCGGCAGTAGAGAGATTAGCTAATGGTGGCCGATTTCCTCTCGGCCGATACCTGCTCGGCTCTGCTTATCACCTCCTCCACTAGATAGCTAAGAAACTTCTGCTCGGCCAACCCATCAGCAACTTAGGGGGTCCTTGGTGGTTCATCAACATGTGGCTCAGCCTCCACATGCACAAGCGTCTGGAGTTCGACCTCTTTGCACAGCGTTTCCCCAGAGACATAGCATAGGACCATGAATTGGATGAAGAAGAATCGGCAACTCGTCCCCCTTTAAACTATGGTGAAGCTGTCATAGTCTTGCCTGACACTGGAGGCAATGAAGATCAAGTCAGCCGATTTTTTCAAACCCTTTATGAGGGTCTGACCAAAGAACAGCGAGCATGGATGCCTTATGAGGATCCAGACACCAGATTTCCTCTGACCTTTCACCCCTTCGACGATGCTCTTAATAAAGACCATGATGTGATGATGGCAATTATCACTCCAAGAGCTATACCAGTAAACTTCTTTGGCAGTGGGAAAGCCTCCAACCAGACCTATGAATTCTACAACCCATCAGCATTAGCTCGTCAACTAGCTTTCGGTCAACTGCCAATTGCACTTTGTTATGCCGATGTGACAAAACCAAGGGAAACCATCACTAGTCTTCTCGAATGGACCAGAATAGCTCAACTGCCACCAAACGCCGATACAGATGCCGATCTATCAGATTGGATTCCGGCCCTCTTCATTACTCAGGCATACAAACAGTGGTGGGAAGAATGGAAGGAGCATCTGTTCTGCAGATCGGCCCTCACATACCGTGGTATGATCGACCCCAAATACAAAGTCCCTGACAATGTTGTAAGTACTTTAAACCGATGCTTCAATCCTCTTATTCTTATTTTCCATCGGTAACTTACTCTCTTTGTTATATACAGGTTGATAATACGCCACCATTGGTCAGCAGGGGTGGCAAACCGATTGAGCTTCTCCCATCGGGCCCGATCTCTTTAATCGGCAACAACGCTCCAACCTTGGCTGCTATAATGCATCGGGGTGTGCGCCTCAAGAAAGTCACCACCAAGCGGACGAAGACATCTCCATCGGTAGCCGCCACTGCCTTAGCACAAGCCTTCAAGGTAGTCTTTCAAAGTTTTCAACCGATTCTATTATTATACTTGTTACACTTGTACTCATAAAACTCTACTGTTATATCAGCATATTGGCACATCGGCAAAGACTAGAGGTATGACTGCCGATGCCCCCCCAGTCCAGCCAACCAAAGAGAAAAAGCTCCAAGAGTACCAGAACCCAAGCGAAGCGCCAGAGAACAGCAACACCTTCTCCTCCTCCAAGGTCACCGATCCCGGTGGAATCTTCCCTCTCTTCTCCAGAAGTCCAGACACAACAAGCACCATCTCCTCCTCAGCCACAAGAAGAACCCCACACAGAAGAACTCCAGCCAGAGGAACCTCAGCCAGAAGACACATCGGCTGACGTGCACGAGCAAACTGCCGATCCAGCAAGCTTAATCATAGCATCGGTAGTTTCCTCAATCCAGACAAGCACTGTACCCCCTCAAGGTAACATATTCTCTATGAAATCATTGCCGATGAACCTACTTTTCCGTCTCATAATTACCTCTGTTAATCTTTCAGCTGACATAGTCTCATCGGCAACTCCAGCCGACCAGCCTGTAGTTCCATCGGCCTCAACTAGTTCCATCTGAAACAAGTAAGTTACCTGATCTCTATTTTTATCGTTACTAGTGCTTGATCATGAAATAACTCATTTTATCTTTCTCCTCAGGAACAGGACTCTCCCGACAGCTTGTTCTCCTTCGCCATTGAAATCTCTGAGGACGAAGGCAAGGAAGCAAGTTCCTCTCGAGCAATTGAAATCTCATCGGCAGAGATCAGAGCAAAGCTGGAGGATCTGTCAGCCCTTCTTCATCAAGATACAGCGCAATTGGTCAATGACTCTGACCCAGCCAAAGCTCTGTTCAAGGCCCTCAGAGGACAAATCCCTGCCGATATCGAGGAGATTCTTTTTTAGGCTGCACACTTAGAGAGTCGTCAACTGCAGTATCAAAGGGCTGCTCAGCGCCTTGCCGATAGAGCTGCTCACGCTCAGCTCTCAGAGGAAATGATGAAAGTGAAGCTCCTTGCCGATGAGAAACATAAGAGTATCGGCATTATGAAATCCTCAAGAGATGTGCTGCAACAAAAGATCTCTGATCTATCGGCAAAGAGATCCCTGTTGGCAGAACTCAAAAAGGTAGAAGAAGCTCTATCTCAAGCTCAACAAGACGAAAGCCAGCCTGATATGATCAGGACCCTTGAACAAGAACGGAATACCCAAGCCCGTAAAGCACTGCAGATGAAGAAGCTGAAACCGATGGAAGGCTCTATCGATGAAGACATCAAAGAGATAGAAGAAGCCAACCAGATTCGTCTGCGTGCCATAACGACGATCCAAGCCCTGCTGAACACATGAATCCTTCATCAGCGACATGCTCAGCTCTTTTCTTTTAAACACTCCTGACTATTTTGGTCTAGCCGATAGGATTGTTATCGGCACCCTTTCAAAACACTAAGTCCGGCCCCAGATACAGTTTGATCCAGCCGATAGGAATGTTATCGGTGCTTAAACTTTTATGCATCGACCCATATGCTGGGGTAATATCTCTTTAAGTATTTGCCGTTCAATGCTCTGGGAAATTCAACTCCTTCGAGAGTTTCTAAGATATAGGCGTTGCCAGGAGTAGATCGATTTATCCGATAGGGACCTTCCCAATTGGGAGACCACTTCCCAAACTTTGAACTTTTAGTCCGGATCGGTAAGATTAGTTTCCATACTAAGTCTCCATCGGCAAACCCTTTGTCCTTTACCTTCTTATTATACCATCTGGCAACTCTTTTCTTATTTTCTTCTATGCTTATCAAAGCTCTCAACCGGTGCCCTGCTAAATCATCCAATTCATCTGTCATCAATGTAGCATAATCATCGGCAGTCAACTCATCCTGAAAAGATAGTCGCCTAGATCCAGTCTTAACCTCCCAAGGTAGCACTGCATCATGTCCATACACCAACTGATAAGGTGAACCTTTGATCGACCCATGACAAGCCATCCGATATGACCATAAAGCTTCATTCAACAACGTATGCCATCTCCTAAGATTTTCTTCAATCTTCCGTTTAATAAGTTTGATAATTCCTTTGTTAGATGCTTCGGCCTGTCCATTAGCTTGAGCATAATAAGGAGAAGAATTCAACACCTTAATTCCCATACCGATTGCGAACTCATCAAACTCCCCCGACGTAAACATAGTACCCTGATCGGTAGTAATTGTTTGAGGAATACCAAATCGGTAAACAATATGCTCTTTCACAAAGTCAATCATGTTGGCCGATGTGACCTTCTTCAAAGGAATAGCTTCAACCCACTTGGTGAAATAATCGGTGGCAACCAAGATAAACTTATGTCCTTTACTAGATGGTGGATAAATCTGGCCGATTAAGTCAATAGCCCATCCTCGAAACGGCCACGGTTTAATAATGGGATTCATGGCCGATGCGGGTGCCCTTTGAACATTGCCAAATTTTTCACATCCTTGACACCCCTTGAAATATTTAAAGCAATCTTCAAGTATGGTTGGCCAATAATACCCATTCCTCCTAATCATCCATTTCATCTTGAAAGCCGATTGATGTGCTCCACACACTCCATGAATCACCCATCAAACTCCTAGCTTCATCATCACTCAAGCATCTGAGAAGAACCCCATCGATTGTTCGGTAGTATAATTCATCCTCGAGGAGCACATACTTGGTAGCTTAAAATCGAACACGTCTCTCAACTTTCTTGGATGGATCCTTTAAATAACCAACGATTTCTTTCCTCCAATCATCGGCACCGATTGCCGATAACATGTTAACCATAGGTTGATACCCTGAAGCATGCTGAGCCAACCGATTAGCTTCCTCATTATGTAACCGAGGAATATGCTTTAATTGGAAATCTCTGAATTCCCTTAATAATTGCATACTCCTTTCGTAATAAGTTATCAAGACTTCGCTTCGGCATTCATAGTTTCCAGCCAATTGATTTATAACCAGCATAGAATCCCCGAAGACTTCAACAGCATCAGCATGAACTTCTCTTAACAATTCCAACCCCTTTATCAAAGCTTGATATTCGGCTTGATTATTCATTGACGTGGCAACAATCGGCAAGGAGAACTCATATTTCCTTCCCCGAGGGGAAATTAACACTATGCCGATTCCTGCCCCCCGGTCACAAGTGGATCCATCAAAGAAGAGCGTCCAAGGTACAATTTCCAAAGCTTCCACTGCACCGTAATGTTGGGTCACGAGATCGGCCATAATCTGTCCTTTAACTGCTTTAGCCGATTCGTAACGCAGATCAAATTCCGACAGTGCCAAAATCCACTTACCGATCCTACCACTCATAATTGGCATAGACAGCATATATCGGACCACGTCATCTTTGCATATGACAGTGCATTCAGCCGATAACAAATAATGCCTCAACTTAATACATGAGAAATATAGGCATAAGCATAACTTTTCAATGGCCGAATACCTAGTTTCAGCATCAACCAATCTTCTGCTTAAATAGTAAATTATACGCTCCTTCCCTTCAAATTCTTGAATCAAAGCTGAACCGATGACCATCCCATCGGTAGATAAATATAATTTGAAGGGCTTTCCTTGCTGAGGTGGAATCAGAACTGGAGGATTTATCAAATAGTTCTTGATTTCATCTAAAGCCAACTGTTGCTCTTTCCGCCATATGAATTCTTGATCGGCTTTCAATTTAAGCAGAGGACTGAAAGCACGAATTTTACCAGACAAATTAGATATAAACCTCCTGATAAAATTTACCTTGCCGATCAAAGACTGGAGCTCAGTTTTGTTGGTAGGAGCAACTATTTTGTTGATAGCATCAATGGATCTCCTACTAATTTCAATTCCCCTTTGATGCACCATGAAACCAATGAATTGTCCTGCCGATACACCAAATGCACACTTATTGGGATTCATCTTCAAACCATGCTTCCTTGTGCATTCCAACACTTTTCGTAAATCGGTAAGATGCTTTGTGAAATCTTCAGACTTAACCACCACATCATCAATATAAATTTCCACCAGCTTGCCGATGAACTCATGAAAAATAAAATTCATAGCCCTTTGATAAGTAGCACCAGCATTTTTCAAGCCAAAGGTCATGACTATCCATTCAAACAACCCAACATGACCAGGACATCTAAATGCAGTCTTTGGAATATCTTCTTCAGCCATGAATATCTGATTGTACCCTGCATTGCCATCCTTAAAGCTGATGATCCGATGCCCAGCCACAGCATCAACTAGCAGATCGGCAACTGGCATTGGATAGCCATCCAACGGTGTAGCTCTATTGAGATTCCTGAAATCAATGCAAACCCGAAGCTTCCCATTTTTCTTGTAGACTGGAACAACATTGGAAATCCACTCGGCATACCGACACTGCCGAATAAATCTAGCCTCGATAAGTTTAGTTATTTTGGCCTTGATATTAGGAAGAATATTAGGATTACATCGGCGAGCTGGCTGTTGATGTGGCCGAAATCCAGATTTGATAGGCAACCGATGTTCAACAATCGATCGGTCCAAACCAGGCATCTCAGTATAATCCCAAGCAAAGCAATCTTTATATTCCTTTAACAAATCAGTTAACTGCTGCTTATACTTAGAATTTAACTTAGCACTAATTAAAGTAGGTTTAGGTTTATCACCACTACCTATATCTACCTCTACTAAATCATCGGCCGATGTGAATCCCTGGCCTAATTTTTCATCATCGGCGAACCTATCCATTAAAACTCCTCATCAGAACCGACTGCTTGGATCAGTGGAATTTTATAATCGGCAACTTTGAGGAAATTCTTCTCCCAAATCTCTCCCGAGATGCACCTAGTCCTTTCATAAGTGTCCGCTTTTGCCGATGCAATAACATAGGAAGAATCTCCCGGGACAATCTCAATCTTGTCACCTACCCATTGGACCAAGCATTGGTGCATTATTGATGGAATGCAACAATTGACATGAATCCAGTCTCTCCCTAGCAGCAGATTATAAGCACCTTTTTCCACCGATCACAAAGAAAGTTGTTGGCAAGGTTTTGCTGCCGATGGTCAACTCGACACAGACTGCTCCCTTAACCGGAGATACATTTCCCTCAAAGTCTTTTAGCATCATATCGGTCTTGGTCAGATCTTGATCTCCTTTTCCAAGCTTCCGATAGACTGCATATGGCATGATGTTGATAGCAGCTCCACCATCAATCAATATCTTGGTCATCGGCTGATCATCAACTCTTCCTTTGACAAACAGGGCTTTAAGATGCTGCCTTTCATTGTCGGCAGGCTTTTCAAAGATAGCTGTCATCGGATCCAGAGCCAACTGAGCTATTTGGTCGGAAAACTCCAACTCTTCATCATCACTGGATGGCGCGAGGAACTCCATTGGCAACATAAATACCATGTTAACATCTGTCGATGGCCCTTTCCCCTTAGGATCCAGTTGTTGCTGATCCCCAGACTGACCAGATTTCTCGCCCTTGCTTAGTTCTTCTCGTCTTTCGCGCTGCAGTCTCCTTTTATGTGTCTTAGTCAACCCCTCTAAACACCATGGAGGAAGTGGTGACTGCCTTGCCGATGGACGACGATGTTCTCTTGATTCCATCCGATGAGTATTAGCGTCCCTGCAAAATATGAACTCGTCAGGAACTCGTGCATTAGCCATTTCTTCAAGCTCTTCCTGGTTCCTGGGAAAATATTGGACACGGTCGCCAAGCCTATCATGTACGCTGAGTCTGCCCCCAGCCGATCATGAACTGACGCTCTCCCCCTAATCAGCCCATTAAGCTGCCGATCATCATCATGATAGCACCGATCTGATCTGTCATACCGATCATAACCATTGCACTCCGGGCAATCTCTAACAGTGGGTAATTTAATATTCTGCTCCCAGCAATGGATAAAGAACGGGCAGTTCCAGTGATCCCTGTGCCAATTCCACTCTTGTCGGCGTCTTTCTTCTTCCCGATGATAGTCTTCTTGCTGGCGCCGATACCGATCTTCACGTTGCTGCCAAGTTTCCCGAGGCCTTCTATGAGTTATAACAATACCAGATCGGGGAGGCCTTCCTGAGCTATTTCCTTCTTGGATCAAACCTTTTCCTTTCGCATCGGTAGTATTGATCTAATGCTGAGGATCCACCGATGCACTTCTTTCAGCTACTTCTGACGTCAAGACCTTGGCTTTCCCCTTAGCATCCAGCATATTTGTTGGGAAAGGATGTTGATCAATTTTTATCGGCTTCTGAGTTTTGGAATTGTCAAACTTGATTCTCCCAGATTCTATAGCCGATTGCAACTGTTGCCTAAAAACTTTGCACTCATTGGTACTGTGAGAAGTTGCATTGTGCCACTTGCAATATTTCATCTTCTTTAACTCTTCAGCCGATGGAATCACATGATTGGGCGACAACTTGATCTGGCCTTCCTGAAGTAGAAAGTCAAATATTCTATCGGCTTTAGTAATATCAAATGCGAACTTCTCCGGCTCTTTATGTCCAAAAGGGTAAGACATCGGCTTCTTGTTTTTTACCCACTCTGCCAAACTGATGACCGGCTCCTCATCAGAATCCGAGCTTGTCGCTTCATCAACAAATGACACCTTTTTGTTCCATGCTCTCTTGAGCTCAAAAGGTCTGATATCCTGATCAGAAATTCTCTGCACCAAATGACTTAAGCTTTTGAACTCTTGAGAGGCATACTTGTCCCTGACGTGTGGCAACAAACCTTGGAAAGCCAAATCGGCTAGTTGCCGATCGTCCAAAACCAGACTATAGCATTTGTTCTTGACCTCCTACAATCCCTGCACAAAACTTTCAACCGATTCATCATTGCATTGCTTCAATTTGACCAAATCGGTGATCTTCTTCTCATGGACTCCAGAAAAGAAGTATTTATGGAATTGCTTCTCTAGATCGGCCCAAGTAATCACTGAGTTAGGAGGCAATGAAATAAACTAGGTGAAAGCCGATCCAGACAAGGATGACGAGAACAAGCGAACCCTCAATTCGTCTCTGTTAGCAGCCTCGCCACATTGGATGATGAACCTATTGACATGCTCCATAGTTGACATGTCATCCTGTCCAAAAAACTTAGTAAAATCGGGTACCTTGTACCGATTTAGAAGTGGGATTAAATCATATGCAGGAGGATACGGTGTCCGATAAGAGTAAGTATTGACTTTGGGTTTTATCCCAAACTGGTCTCTCATTACTTCAGCAATCTTATCGGTCCAATAAGCATCGACATCTTGCCGATGAGGTGGTTGTGGATCTGGTGCCTGCTGATAAACCTCCACGTGTCGCTGAGGCGCACGATCTGCATGGAACATCGGGTTGATCGTCTGACCACCAAACTATTGACCAAGATTCATCGGCTGGTTGGCCAACCCTTGATTCTGGAACCCAGGTTGGATCTGGCCTTGTTAGAACCCTGTAGCCTGATGATTCTGTTGAGGCATCTGTAGAAAGACTTGCTGTCCTGTCCATCCATTATTAGGATTCATCGGCATAAGCCCTGCCGATGACTGGTAATTGGGCATCATCATTGATTTGACATACCTTGGTTGAGTCATGAACCTCTGCTGCGTCGGCATTGAATCTGCCGATGCGTTAGGCATCTGGAATGTGGGAGCTTGAGAATTCCCCGTGTAAGGTCTTGCAGTAGTAGTTGTAGTATACTGGGGACTCTGATTCATCGGTATATTTGGAGGTGCCGATGTCATAGGAGCTTTGCCTCTCATATCAGCCGTCTGAGATGTGCCGGGTGTCTTCAACATGAACTCTGGGGCATACCAAAACCCCACCAGTTAGGGGAACAGATCCCGACATTGCCGATGCCAATAAATCTATGGCTAGCTTGATTGACTCATCTGATGTCGATGGATTGGTTGTCATCGGTGTGGTCTGTGCATTAGTGACTCCCAACATACTTGGAGGAACGGCAGTTTCTGTGCCTGCAGCGGCTGTAACAGCCGATGGAGCTGTGACTACTGGTTATCCCGGCTGATGATAGACAAAGCCCACATAATTTGGTGGCAATTGTCCTTCTTTGAAAGTTCTAGCCACGGCATTAAAAACCGTATTGGACAGCACACCAGCTTGATTGATCAAGGCACGATTAATAGCACTATCAACCATATCTTAAAGTTTACCAGAGTTGGCTTCAAAAGTAACCTGCCGAGGTGCCGGCAATGCTTCTTTCTGGATTACTTCGCCACTCCTGTTGATACTGAAGGATTTCAAACATTGCTGCTTGTAGTCCTCTATGGTTTTTGCGATAGCTTGCTTCTGCTCATCTCTGAGATTGGCTTCCGTCCAAAGTTTAAAATAGCAGGCTATTGAAAATAGCGGCAACTTTTTTTCAGAAGCTATGCAGCTATAGCAGTGCTATAGCGGCGCTATGACAGATAGCGTTTTTTATAAAAATACATGAAAAACACGAGTAATTGATTAAAAAGACATGGTAAATATGAATTTGATGTATAAAAATATGTTTTCATAAGTCTAGGTAACATTACAAAATACCAATATTGCATTACAACATGTTTCATGAAAGTTTCATTATTCAAAATATTAAATTAGTAGTAAAGAAATAAATGATAATCTAGTCTAAGATGGAGTTTTGAGAGTCAAACTGAGAAGATTTATCATAGCGGCACTATAGCGCGTAATAGCGGTGAAATTTGTTGTAACAAATGCAACTTAGCGGCACTATAGCGCGTAATAGCGGTGGAAGTTGTGATAGCGGAAAAAATGCAAATAGCTTAGCGGCAAGTCTGTTCAGCAGCTATAGCGCCGCTATAGCGCCGCTATAGCCCGCTATTTTTTTCTTTGCTTCCGTCACGGGGATGACGTTCTCCAAGTCGAAATCGCTAGTCGCCATGTCGATCTTGGTCTTGAATCAGGGTCCCACCGGGCGCGCCAAAAGATGTGTTGGTGCAAAAGTTGATCTGCAAACACAAAGGGCTAATACGCGATTCAAACGTTAAGGCGTGCAAGCCGATTTGACCTTACTATCGACAAAGGTGATAACTTGAATACTTTGGTCCCGACAACAGCGATGCGCCCGGATGTCACGGCCAAGAGGTATTCACGCGGAACTCGAGAATACGCCGAGCTTAAGTCGACGAACTCCTAAGAACTCGTAATAAAAGGAAAAAATATGACGAAGTCGTCGAAAAAGTAGGTACTGGAATATGAGTAAAAACTTGTGTTTGATTGATTGATAGATGTCTCATTACAAGGCCTTAGGGTCTACATTTATACCCTGCTCAAAGAGCTACAATCAGACACGACTAGGACTCGAACTCCAAATTAAACGGAATCCGTATACAAAACGAATTTAAATATCTATGGAAAACATAAAACTATCCTCCCGTAACAGACCGGGACACCACCACAGGTTAATCGGCAACCCCCACGTTCTCCTTCCGAGTCATCGGCAGACTTCTTATCATAGTCATCGGCAAAGACTAACGCTGACCATCGGCACGAACGCGTCACCACTTCTAGACTTAGTCACATTCAGCTGTCTCTTCATCGGCAATCACCCTCATCGACAACTTCTCTGTAGACCAGTTACCGTTGTTCCTTCTGTCAATCTATTCTTTACCGATCCCTAGGTACGCGTCCAAAAACAGCGCCGTCAACAAGTACTTTCGTTAAATATTGTCTAATCATGAACTAATTAGGCTCAAAATATTTATCCTACAAATTATAGACAAATTATTCAATTAATTATTTCTTTTATCTATATTTGATATTCCATACATATGCCATGTAATGGAGAATCTGGAAAATTTTACAACTAAACAAGGCCTTAATAAGGATGATATTGTGTAGAGCAGCGGTATATGAATTCTTGGTCCGTGCATGACACTAAAAGAAGGGCGTCGCTACATGCTTTGTGCGTGTTCCTTTTTTTGGGCATTCGAGGTGAAAGAATATTTGGATGTGGAGGCGGCGGCGGCCGGGCCGGGCATGCAAAGGTTTCGCCGCGGGACAAGGAGCTGACGCGCACACGTGTGCGGACCAATGCAAAAGCGCGCGCCATGGCGGTCACGCACACTGGACACTGCTCAATCCGCAGCACCCTTCGGCCTACGCACAGAGACGGACTCGCAGAACGTTCCGTTCGTTTGTTATAGTACTTTTTTTTATCTTATCAGTGTTTTTCTCTTATAAGTAAATAAGAATTTGTAATTATGTTTTTTTAATAAGCGAACAGTCTTCTGGTATAAGACGACGTTTCCCTCGTCTCTTAACGTGTTGTTTCGAGATCTTGGACGGCTCCATTGGTTGCCTTGCCGCTGCCACCACGATCGAGCTAGCTTTGCGAGCGCATGCATATGCATGTGAGGGCCATCGTCGTCTGTACGCGCCCACTTGCGTTGCATTCCATGCCAAATTGTGCTTTTATATAATATATATAATAATCTGCTTTTTCTACAGCTGGCATCAGGTGCTGCTTTATTATTATTCTAATGCTAGCTACTGACATGATTGAGGTTAGTTTAATCTGGCTCATCACCATAGTTTATCGACGAGTGAGGTGCCGCTGGGTCAGCACTTGGCAGGGCCATCATTACATAGCACCACTATTATTATATATACAGAACCCTGTGGACCGCATGCTTTGGTTTAGAACTGGCAGCATAGCATGTGTCTGCTTCTAATATTAGAGTGTCTCCAACAATTCCTCGAAACAACTCACTAATTTGTTTTTAAAAGCTTTGTAATAGTTTTGTATTTGATCGAGAGAATCTCCAAGAACTTTATAGAATTCACTTACTAAATCACTGACCCAAGACCAGTCTCAGTGGGGGTTTCACTAGAATATCAAGCACATTTATTAGAGCGCCATGTCAACAAAACTATATTTTTTGCATGAAACGAAGAGGAGAAAGAAGGAAGTAGTTTCAGTGAAACTCCGCGGGCGTTGTTTCCCACGCAGTGAAACTGGATGAAATCCCCACTGAGGGTCAAATTATTTCAGCATCTTGCATGTGATCCAATCATTTTGCAGCAATTAAATGCTTTGCTTAGCCTTGGAAACAACAAAGTGAAATGCTTCATTGCTGGGATTATCTCATAGATGGTTTCATTTCAATCTTGATGACGTGTTGGTATGTGAAACCGTGCAGTGACATTGTTCATTAAGACTGGTTTAACAATTTAACAAAATAAGTAAGTAGGGGACTTAATTTATCCTATGTAGTATCTTCCTAATAAAGCTAAAAAGGCCCACAATTTGATTTTTTTGTCATCTCACTGTTACAAGGCGGACAAAACTCATCTCTAGATCAAGGAGTACCTCTGCCTCTAGTTGAGGGTCTCTGCTAATCACATTTTACAGAGGCGGTAAAAACTTATGTCCATGTTGTTCACATTAGAGAGGCGAACCTTAGATCTACAGAGCTGGTAAAAAATTTTGCATGTGTTATTCAGATTATAGAGACCGACATCAAATTTACAAAAGAAAATTCACCACTCCCGCACCGCTGGTCACCCTTCAGCCCAGCTGCTGGTGTGCTTGTTACCGATCCGGCTTTAAATCAGACACGATTCGAATCCTGCAACCGTTACACCACTGCTCCGTTGGTTATCAACCAAACACAACTTGATTGACCTCACCAAAAAGACTGTTTCTGCAAGTGAATCGAAGAACATAAGCAAGAAAATATAAACACACAATTTGAAATTGCAAATATGAGTTGATGTGAATATCAAAGAGGGTTCAAGAACTCGGTTCCAAAGGACTAATCGACACAGTGGAGGAGATCAAGAACGGGAGCCCTGGATCACTGTAAAAGAATTTGACACCACAGTTACAATGATCGATTCAGTTTCTCGGTGGAAAACTAAACTCTAATCAAAACTTGTGTCTAAACAATGGTGGTTGCATGAAATATAAAAGAGAGGCGTCCTAGGTTTGGAGGCGACCAGGGAGAGACGCCCACAACTTGGGCTTAAGGCCCGACTCGATACATGGCCAAGTTGGCTCAAAATAGGTGATGCAACAACTTATCATGGTCATACAGATTAATCAATGAATGATCTGGAGCTGGGACCAGATCCAAAACGACGGCAGTGTCGTCCTCTTTCCAACGAGTCCAAGATCACCCCGTTTTGATGCCGTATGAAGAAGTTATGATAGAAACACTAACGACGTGTCTGCTGAATCCAAGAGTGACGTGGTAGCTAAGTTGGAGATGAATTGCAACTTGAGAAAGACAATGGTGTCGATGTGCCCAGCGTGGCGATGTCCTCATCATCCTCCCCTTCTTGAATTGGAGTCGTCCTCGACTCCATCTTGGTTATGTCCTCATCATCCCCTCCTCCTAGAATCGGAGTCGTCCTCGACTCTTCTCCATCAATGAACTCCTGCAAAAGGTTAGTAACAACAGGCAATGCACAAGACATAATAGTTTGACAAAACATAGTATAACATGGTGCATCTGGATTATCACATAACTTAGTAGTAGCAGAAGTTGTAGCAAAGTAAAGCACCTCCTTGTAACTTAATCCCATTAATTTTATCAATGTCTATTGGAGGTTTATTGTTAATCTCTTTAGCATGTTTAACAATATTCATAGGTGACAAAGGCAGCAAAGTAATGTTCTTGTCCTTATGCATGAGAGTATATGTATCAGTTCTACCAAGGTGTAAAGCATCATTATCAAATTCTCATGGACGTCCTAATAAAATTGAACAAGCTTGCATAGGTACAACATCAAAATCAACAGTATCATGATAAATGCCTGTGAAAAAGCTAATGCAAACTGATTTATTTACTTTAGTCTTACCACTATTATTGAACCATTGAAGTTTGTGTTGACGGTTCTTAAGTATCAATTTTAATTATCAAATAAACAAGGGAAAGGACCAATATACAAGCAACACCTAGAATTAGGGTTTGATCTGACAGAATTCCACGAGTTTTGTTGTTTATCTGTTTCTGCAGGGGGTTATCAGAAAATAAGGAAGAAAGGCCTACATGTCGGGATTACATAGAGATATCAACGCACCGCGCGATTTTCTACCATCTAGAAGACTCCAGAAGCCACGGGAAGAAGGCAGAGGCCGAAAGGGGCCAGGCCCAGGGCGCCCGCCCTGGTGACCTGGGCGCCCGCCCCCTGCTGGATCCAGTTCGGGACTCTCTTCGCACGTGATGTTCCACCGACCTATTGGATCAAGAAAAACATAGTACCACCTCGCCTACCGACCCAAAAATGCATAGAGGAGGAGGACTATATAAGGAGACCCCCTGGCCCCTGGAGAAGACATGAAGAAATTATCATAGAGATTGAGGGGTGCCCTCGAAGGAAAACCTCTTCTCTTATTAATATTTCTTTTTAGGCTTAGCAACCAATGTAAAGTAGAAATAGATCTTCTAGTTTCTACTAGATTGAGAGAGATAGAGTGGAGGTGTAGATTGGAGGAAGCCCGGCCTGTCGGTGTCTACTCCAAGCTTGTACCTGTGGGATCAAGTTCTCCTAACCCGAAGCTTGCTCCTAGGATTCTTCAGTATTTCGACTTCTAAATTCTAGTAAGTTCTTGTTTTATTGTTCTTATGGTTTATGAGTTTACTTTAATCTCTTCGTGTAGAGTTTAGAGTAATCATTACTGGCGTAAACTTGGTGTTTAGGCTGGGGTACTCATAGATATTCCCTAACTAGCTGGACCGTGGTAGTAGTGAGGAACGTGACAATTCCGAGTTACCTTTGAAGACCATATCTCGTTAGCAGGAAGGATAGGGTTTATAGGTGCGGGTTGAACATCCTTTGTGGTGTCTAGATTCCGTTAGCCTCCCCAATAGAACAGTAAATCATCCTTACCAAGGTTAGAAGGAGACTACGGTTGCAGTCTTCTCTATTTATCACTCACATCGAGAGACATTCTTTGTGCCTAAAGGGTTAGTAGTAATAGACCGGTTAGTCAGATGCACTCTTTCTCCTAGTGGTAAAAAAATAAATACGATACTCTGGATAACCTCCTGGGTGAAGTGCTCACCGATATCCGTGCGCTTGCGGATCAATTCCTTATTGCATTCCCAAATATCAACAAGCATTTCTGGCGCCGTTGCCGGGGAGAAAGACGATTGCTGAGATAACCTTGAGTCTTACTACTAGCTTGTATCTATACTTTTATCTTTTCTTATCTTTTATATTCTTTATTTATTTTCTTTACTCTTACCTTATGGAAAACCAAAATTCTAAATCGATCCATGAGTCTGCAATCCCTTCAGTAACTGACCTTTTACCATGGGAATCATCACAGCCTATCCAAACATCCCAGTATAAGTTAAGTTCTAGGTTGATTGCCATGATTCAAAACCTATCTTTTTTGGGAATGGAAGACGAAAACCCTTACCTTCATATTAGAGATTTTGAGCAAACATGTGATTGTCTTCGCATTGAAGGCATTTCTGATAAAACTTTACGTTGGAAGCTTTTTCCTTTTTCTTTAAGGGGAGAAGCTAGACAATGGTACAGTCAGAAGGTAAGTCAACAACAAGGTGAATGGGGAGTTTTACGAGCCAACTTTTGTCTGGATTTCTATTCCCTTGACCGTATAGCCAACCTTAGACTCGAAGTCCTATCTTTTAAACAAAAAGATAATGAAACTTTGGGAAAATCCTAGAAACGTTTTTCTGATCTTTTAGAATCTGGTCCAAACCTTAATCTTGAAGACCCTGTTCTTTTATTTCACTTTTTTCGAGGTCTTCAGAAAAATCACAAACAAATGCTACACACAATGTCTAGAGGTTCTTTCTTTCGCATCCCTACTGATGAAGCTAGAGTGATCCTAGATAGAATCCTAGAAGCTGAGATGGATAATACCCTTCATGATGAAACCTACGAAGCCGAAGTAGACACTCTGCCAAATTCTTCATCTACTTTAGCTATCCCAAGTTCTGAGCCACAAGAGGAAGAAATTCCACCACCGGACTTCATGTTGGATATAGAATCCGATCTTTTTGCCAATTTTGGAAACATTTTAAACTATCATTCTATTGACAAACCCCAAAACGGCCAGTTGAGCATTTATTTGCCAAGTGAACAACAATTAAGAGAGCTTATCTCAGTAATGAGTAGCGAATGGTTGGAGGAATCAGAGCTTTCCTCTGATGTGATCCGTTTGGACACACCCTCTATAACTATACGCTGTGCTTATAATTCTGATCGATTTAATGCTCTATATAATCCTGTTGTGGGGATCAACATCATGTCTGAATCTTTTGCACTTAAACTATTTAAAAATCTTGCCTTAACCCCCACAACAAAGGTCATAAAGGAATCTTCGGGACGATTAGTCCCCAGTCTTGGAATTATTAATGTCCTACCTCTTACGGTAGAAGGCTCCATGGTTCATTTGAACTTCTATATCTTTGATACATGGGACTTCGACCTGTTGATAGGACAACCTTTTAGAAGACTCCTTTATGAAGGTCATACTGGAAAGCTACACATTTCTTTTGGAAAAACTTTTAAATTCCCAATAACAATTTCACACTCCTTAAACAATAAGGCCGAATCATATCTTTTGCCTGATCCTATGGAGGAGGTAAAGGCTGCATCTCTAGAGCTTTTAGATGAACCAGACTTAGAAGACGAAACTCCTTTCTTCATAGAAGAAGAAGCCGAACCTTCTGAGCCTGAACCCTTAGATGAGTTTGCAGAAGCACCTAGACCCCCCATAGAGCTTAAAACTTTACCACCCGGTCTTATATATGCTTTCCTAAACAATAATCCAGAGTTCCCTGTGATCATTAGCGATAAACTCACTCAGGATCAAACTCTGCGATTAATGACCATTCTTGAGAAACATCACTCAGTGTTCGGCTACTCACTCCAAGATCTTACAGGAATCAGTCCTATGATTTGTACCCATCGTATTCCAACAGATCCTTCTGTTTCACCCTCTCGAGAACCCCAACGTAGACTTAATAACACTATGAGAGAGGTAGTTAAAAAGGAAGTTATAAAGTTACTGCATGCAGGGATTATATATCCTGTGCCGCACAGTGAGTGGGTAAGCCCAGTGCAAGTTGTGCCTAAAAAGGGAGGCATGACTGTTATTATGAATGAAAAGAACGAGCTAATTCCGCAACGCACCGTCATAGGATGGCGGATGTGCATAGACTATAGAAAACTAAACAAAGCCACGAGAAAAGATCACTTTCCTTTACCTTTTATAGATGAGATGCTAGAGCGGTTAGCAAACCATTCGTTTTTCTGTTTCTTAGATGGATATTCAGGGTATCATCAGATTCCGATCCATCCCGATGATCAAAGCAAAACCACTTTTACATGCCCATATGGAACTTATGCTTACCGTAGAATGTCTTTTGGGTTATGTAATGCACCAGCTTCTTTTCAAAGATGCATGATGTCTATATTTTCCGATATGATTGAAGAGATTATGGAAGTTCTCATGGATGATTTCTCTGTTTATGGAAAAACTTTTGATAGTTGTCTTGAAAACTTAGACAAGGTTTTGCAAAGATGTGAAGAAAAGCACTTAATTCTTAATTGAGAAAAATGTCATTTTATGGTTAGGGAAGGAATAGTGCTGGGACACCTAGTGTCTGAAAGAGGAATTGAGGTAGACAAAGCTAAAATTGAAGTAATTGAACAACTACCTCCACCTGTGAATATAAAAGGAATTCGAAACTTTCTTGGCCATGCTGGCTTTTATCGTAGATTCATAAAAGATTTTTCATTTATTGCTAGACCACTTACTCTTTTGCTAGGCAAGGATGCTCCGTTCGAATTTGATGATGCATGTCTAACATCTTTCAATTTATTAAAGAAAGCACTCATCTCTGCACCAATCATTCAACCCCCCGATTGGTCGTTGCCTTTTGAAATTATGTGTGATGCTAGTGATTATGCTGTGGGGGCAGTATTGGGACAAACTAAAAATAAGAAGCATCATGCAATTGCTTATGCCAGTAAAACTTTAACAGGAGCTCAACTTAATTATGCAACCATTGAAAAAGAGCTTCTGGCTATTGTCTTTGCCATTGATAAATTTAGATCTTATTTAGTTGGAGCTAAAATAATTGTTTACACTGATCATGCTGCACTAAAATATTTGCTCACTAAAAAAGATGCTAAACCTCGCCTGATTAGATGGATCTTATTACTCCAAGAATTTGACTTAGAAATAACAGATAAAAAGGGAGTAGAAAATTCTGTTGCTGATCACTTATCTAGAATGTATTTTAAGAGTCCACAAGAAAGCCCCATCAATGATTCACTCCGGGACGACATGCTCTACGGGATTAACAGGTCTGACCCCTGGTATGCAGATATTGTTAATTTTATGGTTTCAGGGTATGTACCACTAGGAGCAAACAAGAAGAAGCTTATTCAAGAAAGTCGTTCACATATATGGGATGAGCCCTACCTCTTCCGAGTATGCTCTGATGGCTTACTCAGGAGATGCGTGACCACTAAGGAAGGATGGAAGATCATCGACAGATGTCATTCATCACCATATGGAGGTCACTATGGAGCATTCCGTACACATTCAAAGATCTGGCAGTGTGGATTCTACTGGCCTACAATGTATGAAGACACGAAGCAATATATCAGAAGATGTGGGCCATGTCAAAGGTACGGAAACATAAATACAAGGGATGCAATGCCACTCACCAACAACCTTCAGATTGAGCTATTTGATGTCTGGGGAATAGACTACATGGGTCCATTTCCTCCATTAAAGAAGTGTGAGTACATCTTGGTGGCGGTTGACTATGTCTCCAAGTGGGTAGAGGCATTACCTTGCAAGCATGCCGACAACATCAGTTCAAAGAGGATGTTTGAAGAAATTATATTTCCAAGATTTGGAGTCCCCAGAGTAGTGATAAGTGATGGAGGAGCACACTTCATCGACAAACGCTTCAAGCAATATCTATCAAAACACGGAATCCGTCACAACGTCGCTACCCCCTATCATCCTCAGACAAGTGGCCAAGCAGAGACTTCCAACAAATAAATCATGAATATTCTTCAGAAGACAGTAAATGAAATAGGAACGGCGTGGAAAGACAAGTTACCCGATGCACTCTGGGCATACCGAACAGCATACAAGACCCCAATTGGAATGTCTCCATACCAATTGGTATACGGGAAGACTTGCCATCTACCTGTTGAACTAGAGTTCAAAGCACACTGGGCCATAAAGAGATGGAATATGGACCTAGATGTTGCTGGAGATTATAGAAAAATGCAACTATCAGAATTGGAAGAATGGCGATAGAAGGCATATCACAACTCAAAGATTTACAAAGAAAGAGTCAAAAGGTGGCATGACAAGAGAATCAAGAAGAAGGAGTTCACACCCGGAGATAAGGTATTACTTTTTAATTCCAAGGTGAAGCTTTTCGGGCATGGAAAACTCCAGAGCAAATGGGAAGGACCATTCAAGGTAATTAATTCATCATCCCACGGAGCTATTATACTTCAAAATGACGAAGGTACGTTATTCAAGGTAAATGGTCAACGTCTTAAATTATTTTTAGAGCCTAATAAAGAATTAGAAGAAATAGACGTAGTCCACTTTTACCTTCCCATGGAGAATTAGAGCCCGACCTTTTTAGTCTGATGTTTTTGGGTCATATATATATTTTTCTAAATAATTTCGCATCTAGAAACGTGCTCGAGAAAGTGGGCCCACAGAGGGGCCAGAGAGAGGGCGGGCGCCCAGCTCAGGTGGGCGGGCGCCCTGCTCCTGTTCCCCCTCGGTCCCGATTTTCTCTGTTATGGAGAATGCACTTATGGTAATCCGAATAATCCCTCGGATGGAAAGTTTCGTACGCACATCGACGGGAGCAACCCGAACAACCCATAGAGGCACTTTTTGACCCCTATATAAACAGACCCCTGACCTCAGTTTTCAAACACCAAGCCACCAAGCCTTCTCTCCTTCAATTAGAGCTTGATTAGTTCCTTGCTGCTCCAATGGCCGAGAAGTACCACGATGATTGGGAAGTCGTCCCCTTCAACCTCAACATGGAGCCTGTGGAAGACCCTGATGCTCGTGCTCTCGTCCCGGCCAACACAGAGCGACAGCAAGAAGCCATGCCATTACGCCAACGCAGCTCCGTCCAATCCTACCATGCTCAACCAGTTCACCGCACCGTCACAACCCCTACTCCAAGACGAAGACCACCATCAAGGTGCCAACCGGCACAAGGATCCTTCCACCTAGACCCAATGAGAGAGTCGTTGGAGTCAAGACCAACTGGAGCGGCGAGATCAGCAGCGTACGCTACACTACGGAGGAGGAAAGGCCTTACTTTGAAGGGATTAGAGCAGCCAAAGTCCGTTTCATCCCTCCAAAGGCAGCCCCGAAGCACGCTCTCAATGCTTTTGAGACACCTCCCAAGCGTCGCAAGACTATAATGGATATTGATGAGGACGTTCGCAGACTAGACAGAGTTATCATAGACCTCTAGTCCTCGATTAATTCCCTCACTAGGCAGCTCTCTAACCACAACACTATTATACTAGGCCATAGGCATGATCTTGCCAGTGCCAACAAGAAGATTAGGGAATTAAAGCGCCGCTAAGTTATCTAGATTAGACCTTGAGGCAATGCATCTTAGTTATATATCTTTAAATTCGGTTTAGGTTTACTATTATCATCAGTTTGCTATCAGTTTGCTACTAGTATTTTGTAATAAATGCCTCAAGATTAATAAAGAGTATTATTATTATTATTATTATGTCTTGTGTGTCTCTACTTTATTTTTGTGCAAGAAAGCAGAAAACAAGTATGGGGGAGATCCCTCGACATGCCAAACACACTCCGACCACACCACTCCACGATTCAGGTACACACTCTGCACACTTTACTTTACACATACATATATTTTGGATTATGCAGAATATTGTTTCCGACATGATAAATTAAAAAGATTAAAATATTTCTAATCATGGTTAATCTCAATCTATGATATTTCCTGAAAACTTGCAACTATTATAAAATCATTTTAAAACCCAGTGTTACTTAAGTCAATATGGAATATGTGATGGTAGAGTATGAGTTTCTTATTCTTGATGTCATTGCTACTTGGAAAATTTATTTCAAAATATTCAAAACTCTAGCTACCATCCTCAGTGTTTTATATGCCTGATAAAACTAAAAATATTAATTATGATTATAAAAGCTATCTCCTCTGTATTGAGTTTGTTCAAAATGAGTTAGACCCTTGTTGAGAGGTTTATCATGCTCCTAAGATCAAGACATTTATTCAGAAAGATTCACTCTTCCGAAGTATTATTGCATTAGAGGCATGGGCTATGCAAAAATAGAGATATTTCGAGGAAATAAAAAGGAGCAAGTGCTCGACAACCTTGCAGAAAAAATGGACAAGTGTCCGGCAGTAGAATTAGGGATACCTCGGTATCCACTTAAAAAAAAGAAGAAAAAGAGAAAATGATAGCCCATGGTCCCTCTAATAAGCAATATGCCAGCAAGAGTTGACAGAGATTTTAATTTCCAAAGTCTTTGATCTAAGAGTATGACATTCCCCTCCTCGGATCCCGTTTTGATCAGGCAATAAATGCAAAGTAAGTATAATTTTAGCAAAATAAAACAACCTCAGTGAGATATATAAAAGATAATGAGTGATCTGAGAAGAACCTATGAGGATAAAAAGGTATGCTAACTTTCTTTCAAAAAAATATACAAAAACTCCAAGTGACAGGATTGAGAAGAAAGGATCTTTACTCTTAACCATAAACATCCCTGACTATAGTACACAGTGGATTTTTAACACCCTGCAATTATAAAGAGAATGCTTTTAAAATGTTTTACCCCAGATATTGTTCTTAACCATCCTTTTCTCGAGGACGAGTAAAAGCCTAAGTATGGGGGTATTTGTTGACGGTTCTTAAGTATCAATTTTAATTATCAAATAAACAAGGGAAATGACCAATATACAACCAACACCTAGAATTAGGGTTTGATCTGACAGAATTCCACGAGTTTTGTTGTTTATCTGTTTCTGCAGGGGGTTATCAGGAAATAAGGAAGAAAGGCCCACATGTCGGGATTACATAGAGATATCAACGCACCACACGATTTTCTACCATCTAGAAGACTCCAGAAGCCACGGGAAGAAGGCAGAGGCCGAAAGGGGCCAGGCCTAGGGCGCCCGCCTTGGTGACCTGGGCGCCCGCCCCCTGCTGGATCTAGTTCGGGACTCTCTTCGCACGGGATGTTCCACCGACCTATTCGATCAAGAAAAACATAGTACCACCTCGCCTACCGACCCAAAAACGCATAGAGGAGGAGGACTATATAAGGAGACCCCCCTGGCCCCTGGAGAAGACATGAAGAAATTATCATAGAGATTGAGGGGTGCCCTCGAAGGAAAACCTTTTCTCTAATTAATATTTCTTTTTAGGCTTAGCAACCAATGTAAAGTAGAAATAGATCTTCTAGTTTCTACTAGATTGAGAGAGATAGAGTGGAGGTGTAGATTGGTGGAAGCCCGGCCTGTCGGTGTCTACTCCAAGCTTGTACCTGCGGGATCAAGTTCTCCTAACCCGAAGCTTGCTCCTAGGATTCTTCAGTATTTCGACTTCTAAATTCTAGTAAGCTCTTGTTTTATTGTTCTTATGGTTTATGAGTTTACTTTAATCTCTTCGTGTAGAGTTTAGAGTAATCATTACTGGCGTAAACGTGGTGTTTAGGCTGGGGTACTCATAGATATTCCCTGACTAGCTGGACCGTGGTTGTAGTGAGGAACGTGACAATTCCGAGTTACCTTTGCAGACCATATCTCGTTAGCAGGAAGGATAGGGTTTATAGGTGCGGGTTGAACATCCTTTGTGGTGTCTAGATTCCGTTAGCCTCCCCAATAGAACAGTAAATCATCCTTACCAAGGTTAGAAGGAGACTACGGTTGCAGTCTTCTCTATTTATCACTCACATCGAGAGACATTCTTTGTGCCTAAAGGGTTAGTAGTAATAGACCGGTTAGTCAGATGCACTCTTTCTCCTAGTGGTAAAAAAATAAATACGATACTCTAGATAACCTCCCGGGTGAAGTGCTCACCGATATCCGTGCGCTTGCGGATCAATTCCTTATTGCGTTCCCAAATATCAACAGTTTGTATCGATACAAATGTTGTCGTGTGGTCAAGCCAACCTTCTCAACCAAATCTAAACTCACCAAGTTGTTGCAACTCCTACTATCAATGATGGTGAGAACATGACAACCCTGCACACTGAGATATATGTGGAACAAATTGTAGCGCTGGATCTGCATCTCTTCTTCACGTCCCACATGTGAACTCAACACACGCTGCACAAGAAGGCTAGGATAGCCCGCGGATGCAGCCACTAAGTCAATGGTGATGGTCTCCGTGTCTTGATCGCCCTCGGTAGAATCTACAACAATGTTAGCAGCAAGGGCTAAATCATCTTCAACATCACTAGCAATTACATATCCATCCTCGGTAGCAATAAAAGTGCGACGACTTGGGCAATTCTTCATGACATGTCCCATGCCTTTGCATCGGTGGCAAATGATTTTAGAGCTGGGCGAGGAGGAGCTAGTAGAAGCACCCAAAGTGACACCTTTCTTCAGCTATGAGGGTTGCACATTAGATAATTTACAAGTGTAGATGGCTGTAGTGGAACAGAAATCTTGGGCGTTTCCGGCTCAGAACGCTGCTGAAAATTCCTCCCATTATTAGACCGAAAAGACTGGTGTTGCTTGCGTCCCTATACTTCACGTTCTACCTTAATAGTAAGATGATACAATTGAGAAAAATTACGTTATTCTTTGTAATCAAGAATGTTCTGAATATCATGATTTAAACCACCAAAAAATCTAGCACTAGCATCAACATCATCTTCATTTACACCACAACGTGCTAACCCAATAAACAATTCTTGATAGTATGCTTCTATTCCTTTATCTCCTTGTTTTAAAGTTTGTAGTTTAAGACGTAAATCACGTTGATAATAAGGAGGAACAAAATGAGATTTCATACATTGTTTTAAAGCACTCCAAGTTTGAGGCACATCAGCAGCATTATTAGCATTGCAAAGATCACTTCACTAAAACAAAGCAAAATTAGTAAACTCACTAGTAGCAAGTCTAACTCTATACTCAGCAGGAACATTATGAGAATCAAATTTTTGTTGAACAACAAGTTTTCAATTTAAGTATGCTTCAGGATCAACATTACCAGCAAAAGGAGGTAGGCTAAATTTAATTTTAGCAAAAGGATCATTATTACCATAATTATTACCTCATACCACGACGATTGAAGTTGTAGCGACGACGGTTGTGGGCGTCACCATCAGCATCCACATCTTCATGATCAGATATATCTCCATCTGCATCAGCATCTTCATCATCACCACGATGATATGGAGGGCGTTGCTCAATCTGTTCAATACGGATGACAAGATTGTTCACATTGTGCGTCAGCTCGTTCATAAGATTATGCTGTTTAGTGATGAACGTTGTAAGTTCATCCTTGGACACACAATTATTAAAATCCATTGGAGATCCTGCCATGGTTAAAAAATAGGGAAAAACAACAGCAACTTATTTTCACTATCAACTAAAAGGAAACAAAGTGATGGTGAAAGTGGAATACAAAATCAGAAGCGGCTTACCACCATCTTATAAGTGTTCTTACCAAAGCCAAACATGAGTTAAACCAAATTGATAAAGTAATCTGTTGTTGAGTATGGCTAAACAGTTGCAAGATGAATCTGTGCTGACAGAAGTATATGTGAAGCTTTAGAAAGGCACAATATGTGTAGCAAGGATTAGCAATATTCAAATGCAGATTTAGCTAAGTTCAATAAGTATCCAAAGGACAAATCACAATTGTTGGCTAAGATGTGTCTAGACATAGCACAACAAGGTGAAACAAAGTAGGATGATAAGACTCATAGAACAAGTAATAGGGCTGATTTTTCCTTTATCCTATTTTTTCATGGATTTTCCCAAAAGGCACTAATAGGAATCAAGATTTTTTATTTTTTACTATTTTTATATTTTTCTCTGAACAAGGATCACAAAAGATGTAGCCACAAAAATTGGCACCTATAACTGAGGTCAGATGTGGTCTACAAAAATTCAGCAAGTTGTCTAAAATGCGTGCAAAACCTTTGACAATTTTTTCTTTATTTTCTCGATTTTTTTTGGCAATTTTGATGAAACCAAACGGGGCGAGGCCCAGTTTGGGTCAGGTCCAAATTGTGTCAAGAAGTTGCCGTAAAAATTTTAGATTTTTCTGATAAACGAGCCAAAAGTTGTGCCTGTTTCACCGAAGGTATCTCAAGTTATGTTTTCAAAAGGCACAACATGGCGGCACAGTTAGGGCAAAGCGTCCCTAAACTCCAACACCGATCACAAGATGAATCATCCCTGTGACTAACAACAATAGGTATTCACCTGGAGATATAAGGAGGGTTGTCATGCAAGCAAAATAACAGCGGCTGGCAAACTATTATCTAGGGTTAACGCGGCGGCGAGAGATCATACAAGGCGGCTAGCAGGGCAAGTTGAGTAATATGGTGACTTCGACTTGTTGTTGGGGAACGGTGGATGGGATAGCAGCGGAAATATAAATAAACAACAACGGTGCAATTGAACTACAACGACGAACACAATCTAAATCAGCAACTAGACTCAACCACGGTCACAAATTCAACAAAGCAAATATGAAAACAAAATTGCAAGGCACAACGGTTGATAGGACATCAGAAATTGACTATTTTTTAGGCTTTTTGTAGACTGTAGGTAATGAACAAATATGAATCTAGGGCAAATGAGATTATACCTCGCGGTAAACCTAAGATATCTAATACCAATTGATGAGGACCAGACCTGATCTTTCGAGAGGTAACCGATAAGTTTGATTTGTGGAGATCTCGACTTTGGTGATCCGACTTCAAATCAGTCACGATTCGAATCCTGCAACCGTTACACCACTGCTCTGTTGGTTATCAACGAAGCACAACTTGATTGACCTCGTAAGAAGGCTGTTCCTGCAAGCGAATCAAAGAATACAAGCAAGAAAGTATAAACACGCAATTTAAAATTACAAATATGAGTTGATGAGAATATCAAAGAACGTTCAAGAACTCGGTTCCAAGGGACTAATCGACACAGTGGAGGAGATCAAGAACGGGGCCCTAGATCACTATAATTACAATGAACGATTTAGCTTCTCGATGGAAAACTAAACTCTAATCAAAACCCGTGTCTAAATAGCGGTTGCTGCGTGAAATATAAAAGATCGATGTCCTAGGGTTAGAGACGATCAGGGAGAGGCGTCCATTACTTGGGCTTAAGGTCCGACTCGATACATGGCCAAGTTGGTCAAAAATAGGTGATGCAGCACCTTATCGTGGTCATACAGATTAATCAACGAATGATCTGGAGCTGGGACCAGATCTAAAATGACAGCATCGTCGTCCTCTTTCCAACGAGTCAAAGATCACCCCGTTTTGATGTCGTATGAAGAATTTATGATAGAAACACTGACGACGTATTTGCTGAATCCGTGAGTGACGTGGTAGCTGAGTTGGAGATGAATTGCAACTTAAGAAAGACGATGGTATCGACGTGTCCAGCGTGGCGATGTCCTCATCAACATGTGGGTTTGCCACTGAGAACAACTAAGACAACAATCAACGCTACATAAAAAGCATTTGTAGAGGTGACTGCAAAGGATTTATAAATGTGGCTATTTGACATGCCTCTACGTAATTGTCTATCTCTAGAAATCAACGAATTCTAGAGGCAGGTACTCATCCGTCTCTAGAAATTGATTTTCATACGCGGATTGAAACCCAGCTACCTCTACGAATAGTTTTACAAAATTTTACAAATGTAGCCAAAAGAATAATAAAAAATAACCCCGAAAGAAGTCCACTAGCCAACTCCAAGTGGTCGCACGTCATAGGTCATATTCTTGTAGATTTTAGATGATTTTCCCAGATTTTTGAAACCATTTTGGGGCTAAATAGCTTAACTGAAAACTCAAATATAACATTCTACACAGAGTTTTAATTTTAGAAATAAAACCTATGATGCCAGATCCAAGAAGAATGTGTCATGTTTTGTTTTTAGCATCTACCTGAAGAAACACAAGTTTTTTTTCGAGGTCCCTAAGTCCTTCATTTTGGAACAACAAGAGAAAAAATACATTAATAAAACTCAAACATAGCATTACGGGAAGAATCCAGATTCAAAACTACAAAAGATGTGATATGGTGATGTAAAGAATTAATTTCCATCTAGGCCCTATTTTTTTTGACAACAACTTCATTCCTTAATTAACAACAAGAAGCTGTTAGAACCATTACAGAGTTTATGGTTACAGATTGGAGTGCCACAAGGACCGAACACTCTTGTACATGCTGAGGGTTAGTAGAAGCTCCTGAGAAATTATTATGATTGGAATGGAAAACAGTAAGAGCCTGTCTAGCCAACATATCTGCCATTTAATTCTGAGATCTTCTAATCTTGCGAATGGAAGAGCTTGTGGCTGCTAAGGGAGAACTGATCATCTATGTGTATGGTTTGATTCTCCAATCAGGAGGATTGGAGAGGTCGGCTCTGTTTAAGAAGTGGACCAGCTGTTGATTATCAGACAACAAGGTTGCCTCCTGGAGATTCAATTTTTGCAGCAACATAGCTGCTACCATCATAGCTGGTGATTCTGCCATTAGGACTGATGTTGAATTTTGCATTGCAGCCTTGATAAAAATGCTTAATGGGGGAGACACCTGTGTGTTGATGATGAAGACTCCAATTCCAACCTCTTTGTGAAGAGAGGGAGTTTGATCTGGCTGAGTTGAGGCATCGGTATAGCATCGTGTCCCTTGAATTAAGGTAGGAAACAGTTCTAACCACCTGTCCAGCATGGCTGTGGAGTAGTTGTTACCATGATTTGAGGCGTTATTAGTTCCTGCATGTGCAACATTTATACCTCGGGTGTAGTTTGTGACATTAGGAAACCACATTAGTTAGCATAGCTGGTGAAGATGTGTCTGTTGTTGTTCTGCTTGGACCAATTGATTGTTGGGGTACTGGAGTAGCACCTACAGGAAGGAGAAAAGTACCCGACTGATATTGTTCTTGTTCTTTTAGTGCCTCAAGGTGTGTATTCATGTGAGCATTTGCTGCTTGTTGAATCTGGAGAGATGTCCATGTTCTTCTCTGGAACCTATTATCATTTCGTGCCTTCCAAATGTACCAGAGAAGGAAAAGAGTTTTACATAAGATTTCATCAGTTAGATTGTGGGTAAAAAGAAGAGGTAGGGACATTTGGACACCATCATCTTCTGCAGGAATGTTATTAGTAATGAGAGGAGGGTTTGCTGCAGACCAGATATCAGTAGATAAATTACATTTAAAAAACAGATGTTGGTCAGTTTCAACAGCACCACAATAAGAGCAGTGGTTGTCTATATGGACAGAGTACCTACCCGCTCTTTCACCAGTAGCCAATGCTCTTCTAACAAGTCTCCAAGCAAAGGTTTTAAGAAGTGGTGGGATAGACTTACTTTTCCAATCCTTCTGTAGAATGTTGCTTGCATCATCAATTAAACTTTGGGTTCCCTGACTAGGAAGTTGATGAACATGCTGTTGAGCAAGATAAGAGTAAACAGATTTAGTAGTGCAGATACCATTTTTAGCAGGAGTCCATCTGAGAATATCATTGTAGTTGGAGCTGACAATAGGAGTGGCTTCAATGGCATGGACGGCTTGATCACTGAAGGTGGTGGAGAGAAGTTGATGGTTCCAATTCTGGGTACGAGGGATCTAGAGCTCAGAGACCTTAGCAGGCAAAGGTGAATTGATCATAGGTAAGGTTAGATGGTCGTGAACATTATTCCAGATAGGGCACCAAGGCTGAGACTAGATGGAAGAGTTGTGTTGACGGTCCTTAATGCTCACATTTAACCGTCAACTAATCATCGAAAAGGATCCAAATGCAACCGACACCTAGACTTAGGGTTTTATCTGACAGAGTTCCACGAGTTTTGGTGTTTGTCTATTTCTACAGGGGGTTATCAGGAAATATGGAGGAAAGGCCCACACGTCGGGTTTATATAGAGATATTAACGTGTGCGCCAATTTTCTATCATCTAGAAGACTCCAGAAGCTACGAGAACGAACGGGAGGCCGAGCGGGCCCGGGGGCGGGGCTCCCGCCTTCCCCCCTTGGGTGCCCGCCCTGCCCTGGTGACCAATCAGGGCAGGTCTCGCGGATCGTGCTCCACCGCCTTTGAGGATCAAGGAAAACCGTGCGATTAAGGTCGTTTTGATCCGACAACCCACGTTCATTTGGAAGGGCCATATAAGCAGGCCCCCTGGCCCCTGGAGAACATACCTCTTCTACAGAATCAAAGCTAGGGTTTCAATTATTCATCCAAGTAGAGAGGATCCCTCTAGTTCATCTAGTTCTAGTTCTAGTTCGTCTAGTTCTAGTTCTAGTTGGTTCTAGTAGTAATCTAGAAAATAGGGAGAGAGAAGAGGAGAGCGGAGGAGGAGCCGGATCTGTGGGATCTTCCTCAACATTATACTTTTGCAGCAACTGGTTCGTTCTTCATCGTTCTCCAAGTTCTTCATTTCATAATTCCTGAGTTCTTTATTTACTTCTATTTACATTCAAGTTATTTATTGGATTCCCGCTTGCATCAAGTGCTCTAGTCTTTGAAACGCTAGAGTAATAATTAATAGATTAGACGTGGTGTTTAGTCTTGCAATTACGTGGAATTACACCTAATCCTGCGGATTGTTGTGGTAGCCCTAGGGTAGTGACAGCCCTAACGGTCAACGTATTCCACCTCGTTCGGATCAGTGTTTGTAGGACCGTAGTCAGAGCTTCCTAGCCCCCTTCTCATCTCTTTCTGTGGTTAGTGTTCTGATGTCCCGAAATAAATAATCTTTGAAGTAATTTTTGATTCTTAGATCAACTAGAGAACTCTCATGAAACTTCCTCTCTTCCCACCAAAAATAATTATATAGTTATCCTTGGGTGATCTTGAATCTTAATTAGTACACTCACGTTCCCTGTGGAAAATCGATACTCTGGAATACTCCCGGGTGAAAGCTACATCGGTATCCGTGCGCTTGCGGATTTTTCTGTTTGCGTTTAAAATACCCAACAAGCTTTCTGGCGCCGTTGCCGAGGAACGGTAGCTGTGCTAGTTTTGAGCCAAGTCGTCTGTGTATCCTTTTTCTTTTCTTTTTTTACCACACTCACCTTACCATTTTAACCATACCACATGGATTTCACTCCAAACATTAATGAGCATGGAATTTATTTCATAGCCACTTCGTTTACTCCATGCTCATATGCAACATCTTCCCAATCCATTGGTCTCTCCAACATCACCACATTCGAGATCTCCAACCCCCTCTTCCTTTCTATTTATAAAAACTTTAAAAGGGCGGTTGTCGATGCATATGTCTATAATAAATATTGCAGATCTCGTTGAGTTGATCTTGATATAGGTCAGCGTTGGAGGGGAAACCACTTCGCAGACATAAATTGATGGTTTCCCAAGGACAAGCTTAGTGTCCTAAAATAAGCACTGATCAGATCGTAACATGAGCTTTTAATTATTTGCAACATTACCTTGTGTATTGAGCATATAAGGATAATTGTAAAAAAATTCCTTCGGGTATTCTTGTCACTAACCTTCCCAGGATAGGAGCAAGAAGATCGGATGAATGACAAGCACAAGGTATGTCTAACCAGTCATCATACAACATTGAATTAAATTCATCCAAACTTGAATTTTGCAAAATTCAAGCTTGGGGTAGTACTTTACATAAAAACATCCTTTGCCATGTTGCTATGTTGGTTGTCCCTACCTTTGAGACATGCTTAATTTGTTAAATACTAATCACACTACTTCATCTCCACTTGAGTAGATCTCTATAAATGCTCTCATGCTACCTTTATTTGCTTTAGTATATGTCTAGGTTTGGAGTAGTTTCATTTATCTCTTAATTAAGCATGGTGCTTAGTTTAGGAATGATGATCTTACTTCCAAGGGATTTTAAATTAAGCATGGTGCTTAGGTTAAAATGCCCTCCTAAATCAAATTAGACATGGTGTCTAGGTTGATTTTTGAGCCGATAGTATGTTATAGTACATATTGGATATTTTGTTGGACTAACCCCTGCAGGAAAACATTCAATATCGACCTGGGAAGTCCTGAGATAAACTCACATTGGAGACAAAGAGAGAGACACATGAAGGTTAACAATTTACACAAGGAAGGCATAGCTCACAAGAGATGATCCATGGAGGGTGCCACAAACATGATGCACAACCGCTAAGAAAGGAAAGCTTCCACAAGGTGATACTGTACCATCACTCTTCAAGTAAGGTAACATCTTAAGGTACTTGACTATCACTTTTATAGGCTTCTCCTTGGTTCTGGCATTCACATGAATAAATGAGACAAACATGTATAATTTACAACTCTAGATTAACCAACCCAATCGATTCGATATGTTTAGTCCTTCCACCTTTGTCATCCCACACTCCTAATCATATGAACTAAAATGTTGCACACACAATCTTTGGAAGATATATATAAAAAACATAAGTATAGATAGATTATCTTTCCATTAGGTTGAGCGATCTGATATGACAAATGCTTTAAATGCTACACTCATGATCTTATCATCCATCAACTTTGTCTTGCTCACTATGCTTAAGGTTAGAGAAGAACAAATACACTGTTGGTTCTATTGGTGTTTTCCACCAACAGGGCCCATGCACTTGATCTCTGCCTTGTCTCTATGAGCAGGTACATGTTGACGGTCCTTAAGTATCAAATTTAATAATCAAATAAACAAAGAAAAGGATCCAAATGAAATCAACATCTAGACTTAGGGTTTTATCTGACAGAATTCCACGAGTTTTGGTGTTTGTCTATTTCTGCAGGGGGTTATCAGGAAATACGGAAGAAAGGCCCACACGTCGGGATTACATAGAGATATTAACAAGCCGCGCAATTATCTTACATCTAGAAGACTCCAGAAGCCACGAGACCGAAGCGGAGGCGAAACGGGGCCAGAGGCAGGGCGCCCGCCCTCCTGCCCTGGGCGCCCGCCCCCTCTGATAGTCCAATCAGGACTCTGCTTCGTGGGAGATCTCCACCGACCTAAAGGATCAAGGATAACCGTTCAATCTAAGTCGGTTTGATCCAACGGCCCATATTCACTTGAAGGGACTATAAAACCAGACCCCCTGGCCCCTGGAGGAGAGAGCCTCTCAACCCTAATTCATTATTCCTCAATGGAGAAGAAGCCCCTGATCAAGATTTGAGCCACCACATCAATTAGACATCTAGATTAGCATAGCTACATAGGATTAAAACTAGAAGGAGTCAATCTTCGATTGGTTTCCGGATCTGTCAAGAGGATTCTTGGTAATTCTCTAATTGTGCTTCTAATTGCTTTCTAATTATCTTTGTTCTTCAATATTATGAATATGACTTTGTTCTACTTCAATATATTGCTTATGACTTTGCTCTACTTGTTTATATTCAAGATTATATTGTTCTTAGTTTATCATAGTTATGTACTTGGCTTAGTTAGATTGGATCTATATACATGCTTAGGATCGTATAGCGTTTATCCATTGGATCCATGGGTAAATGATAGATATTGTGTAGGCGTGGTGCTTATACCGTATTTATCTGCGATTGTACCCAATATGCTAGATCGTGGGGTAGTTCGTGATAGTGACAACTTCATTGATTCTTATATAGTCCCCCTCTCGTGTATTGGGCTGGCAGAGCAACAGAGGAGTGATTGCTATGTTTCTCATTTACCTTGCTAATATCACTATGCATGGGCGTAGTCTTGTCTCACAATGATTGCTAAGTATGCTTGCACTAACTATGATAATGCTAGACTATATAGTTGAGAATAACATAGGAAATATTCTTGTAGTTCGTTCTAATTCCATGCTAATGACTTTCTAGAGTATCTAATTGAGGTGCTTATCATATTTATATGTGGCTGATCAGATTAATTATCTTTGTCACTATTCATTACTTCATATATCTTTTATGTGACACTTATCCCTGTATGAAAGAGTTAGATAACTGTTCTCAATTATACTTGCAATGATAGATACTCAATCTCATATTCTATTCTGTAATCAATATTGATGGTTACTAATCCCTTCCCAGTGGTAAAAATATAAATAACGATACCTGGAATACTTCCCGGTTAAAATGCTACATCGGTATTAATCTGTGCGCTTGCAGATCCCATTCATTATTTATTTAGAAGAGCAATTGCATATTTCAATACCGTGTCTCTCATGTCATGCTGGGGATGACAACTTGGCTTAAGTGGCATGTGGGATAGGTTTGGCATTTTTGGCACCGTTACTAGAATTAGGAATTGTCTACTTTTGGTAGTGATGTTAAGAATACCCAACAAGCATTTTTGGCGCCGTTGCCGGGGAAGGTTGATTAATAATCACGAATGGAATAAAAGATTTTGAGTTATCATTCGCATTACTAATCTGATTGAGCTTATCTATTCTCTCATACAGTTTTACCCCGATATTTTTCTATTTTATCTTATGCAGGGAAATGTATGAATAGAAGACATCTTCCAGGAAATTTTGTTGACAATCCCGAAACATTATTCAAGAAGACGAGAGCCAAGCTCAAGAAGAGATCATCAACACTTCAGCAAGAAGCTTCATCCAATCAAGAAGATCACTGGAACTTGTCTTCAGAGTTCGAAGCCATGGCGAACAAATCAATCCGCGAGTTCTCAGCTCCCACTATGGACAACATCCGCACTGGACCTGCTGCAGGGATCGATGGCAACTTTGAGCTCAAGCCTGGACTTATCAACATGGTGCAATCCAACCAGTTCTGTGGGAAGGCACACGAAGATGCTAGTGCTCATCTACAACACTTCCTGGAGATATGCAACACATTCACCATATCAGGAGTTTCCAAAGATGCTATACTACTTCACTTCGCCTCTTCCCATTCTCACTGTTAGGAAGAGCAAAGCAGTGGTTCTACGCTACAAAGGAGAAGAATACTACGTGGGCACTCTGCTCAACAAACTTCCTGGCTAAGTTCTTTCCCATGGGCAAGACCAATGCTCTCTGTGGGAAGATTACAAATTTTTAGCAACAAAATGATGAATCTGTTCCAGAAGGATGGGAGCGCTTTCAAGACTACATCCTAGAATGTCCCCATCATGGAATGGAGAGTTGGCTACTGATGCAGACGTTTTATCATGGGCTCGGCAACAGTGCCCGAGAAACCATGGATGCTGCAGCTGGAGGAGCATTCTTATCACTTACTATATCACAAGCCACAGCTCTTGTGGAGAAGATGGCGTCCAACCAAAGCTGGAATGAAGAGAGGACCCAGACACGCAAGAGAGGTGGAGGTATGTATCAGCTGAATGAGGTAGACATGCTGTCTGCAAAGCTAGACCCGCTCATGAAGAAGCTCGACGATAGAGCTGGAGATAAGAAGGAAGTGATGCACATCTACGACTCTCACATGACATGTGAGGAGTGTGGAGATACTGGACACTCACGCAATCACTGTCCTGAGACGCTTAAGGAGGTGAACTACATCAACAACAACAACTACTACTACTACAACCGTCCTCAACAAAATCAAGGTTGGAATCAACAGAGGCCTAACTACTCAGGTAATTATCAAGGTAACAATTCTTACAACAATAATAATAATTTTCCACCTTTGAGAGAGTTAGTGTCTAATCAAGGAAAGCTAATGGATAACCTATCTAAGAAATTGGCATCTAATGATAAAATGCTAGAAAATATAAATAATAGAATGGATAATTTCTCTACTGCCATCAAGAATCAAATTAGCTTTAATAAAATGATTGAATCTCAATTAAATCATATAGTTGCTGCTGTTCCTGCTACTAACCCCGGTATACCATCACAACCCGAAGGATTAGAATCTGCAAATCTTGTAGACATCTTTGATGCAGGTAATTGGAGTAACCCCGTCACTAATTCACTACTGACCTTCTGCCGGTCAAGAGAGGAGATCCAGGACGCCCCGTCATCCCGATCTCCATCGGCATGGTGGACGTCCCAGAAGCACTCTGTGACTTTGGCTCCAGTGTCAACATTATACCCAGGGTACTCTATGAGAAATTCTTTACATATCCTTTATTAGAGACAACCATGTGTTTGCAGTTTGCAGATCAGACGATAACTTTTCCAAAAGGAATATTAAGAAACCTCTGTGTCCGAGTTGGTACCTTGTATGCCCCAGCAGATTTCGTAGTAGTAGAGACCGGAAATGATGAGAGGGCACCTATCATCTTAGGGAGGCCATTCTTGAACACCACGGGAGCTATCATCTACGCCAGTGCTGCCAAGATCAGTTTCTACATCAAAGGGAGGAAGGAGACATTTTTCTTTAGGAACAAGACTACACAAATCCCAGATCAATCTAGACGTGAATCAAGGAAGAGGACCAACAGGAGGAACAGGAACAAGCAAGTGTGGACCGAGTCAGCTAAGATGGTCACTGCAGTTCATGGAGGCCAAGATCATCAACTTAAGTCACCGTTTTAACCAAGAAGGACGACCCAGGAATGCCAAGCATCTACTGCTCCATAAATGGATACAGCTTCTACAAGACGTTTTGCGACACCGGATCGGGCGTCAACATAATGGCCGCAGTCACCTATCGGCTCTTGTTCGGAACCGTACCCCTAAAACCAACATATATTCAGCTCCAGATGGCAGATCAGACATTTCGAGAAGTTAAAGGAACAGTAACTGATGTCCCTGTCAAGATAGACGATCATTTTGTCTACACAGACTTTCAGGTTATTGACATGGGAGAAGATGAATACGATCCACCCGTCATCCTGGGAAGACCGTTCCTTAGCACCGTTAAAGCAATCATCTACATTGGAACCGGAGAAGTCCATATGCACTTCCCCTCAGAGAAGGTACAACGTTATTTTACTGACCCTAACTATATCGTTGAAGAATCTAAGCAGGTAAGGAAATGACGCAACCGCAACCAGAGGATGCAAATCATCAAGGACGGATGGGCAGACTACGAAGGAGAAGTTATAAGGTCAGAAGACTTAGAGTTTAAACAGAATTATCCAGAGGAGACCGTAGCACCGAGTCAAAGAGAAGATAACTATACATGAAGAGGAGGCGCCGCCGGAAGTACCGACTACGCCACCCAACGAATCCCAGGACAATTAAGAAAATGAAGAGTCCCGTTCAGAGGACTTAAAAACACCGAACGCCTTGCCAAGAGGTAAACTTGGTAGTTATCCTTTCCCTTTTAATTATTTTAAACAGTTTGCTTAGTTAATCATGTTCATGCTATCCTAAAAAGAAAATAAAAATGTGAAAAACAGTAAGCCCCATGTGAATATACGAGTGGCATGAAACCCATAAGTACATTCACTGTGGTGGCATAAAAATAAAATAAATATTTTTTTGCTTTATAAAATAAAAATATAAAAATAGGGAGTAATAATTATTAAGGAGTCTCAACATGATAAAGACTAGATATTTATGCTAACACTTAATCAGTTCCACAAGATTTATTGTCTATTTGAGCTCCACATAATTTAAGAATCAAGAAGACTAGCAGACGGAGGACATTCTAATCGCTGTCACAATGTTGCTGACTTTCAAATATACCTCTGCCACCTGTTAGCTACATCAAGAGAAATTACGTCAAAATTCAGCTTGGGGGAGAGCACCCCCATTTATCCCGCTAAGTATTTCTATCTATCTATCTTTATACTTATACAATTTTAGAATATAAATATACATAAACCATTAAAAACCAAATAAAGATTTTATGCTTATATATATATCTTTTGCTTAGTGTGTTTAATAAATAAATAAAGTGGCTATGCTAATCTGTATCTTAATAATAAAACTCTAGCATGGATATGATGAATAGTTGCTCTGCCTAATTTGCACATTTTAAGTTCTCTCTCAAGTTTAGACATAACTGTTATAATTTAAAGCTTGCTCTAGACCTAAACTTGTGGGATGACAACTTGATCTGAAGTCTAAGTTGTTAACGGATACGATATGGGAAGGTTGAGCTGCTATTTATCTGTTCCTAGAGATGCTAGAATTCTGGAGAATTTTATCTTTGAAAATCTTTAAAATGTTGCATGATGAGTTCCTGTATGATGAGAGTTTAAATTCCTACCACAGCCATATATACATGCTTGCTAGACTTTGAGCCACACATTTACTATTTACTGCTTATGAGCATTGAGTGTGGTCAAGCTGTGTAGACCCTTAGGAGCTTGTCATGTGGTTAAATCAAGATTTCACTTGCACGTTCACTCATATATGCTACTTCTATTCCGGAAGTACCATCCACATATATCCATCCATTTCCATCTCCAGAACCACCTAAAAATATTCTACTCCTAACCCGGGAGAGAATAATAAAAAATATTTCTATTTTCCCCTGTGAAATAAATGCTCAAGTTATCTTGTTACTACCACTTGCTATATTATCTCAAGAGATGAGTGCTCTAAAAAAAAGAGAGATACGAGGAATTAAAAAGGAGCAAGTGCTCGGAACCTCGAAAGAAAAGAAAAAGTGAGACGAGAGGTAAAAATGGACAAGTGTCCGACAGTAGAATTAGGGGTACAAGATACCCACCTGAGAGGAAAGAAAATGAAGAGCATCTCATTCTCCTCACTATTCAAAAAGCAAGGAAGGTATATATCCCCTCAAAGAGCAAAAGTAGAATTAGACTTTCACCACTGTTACCACCATCATCACCATACACCATTCATTCGCCACACATGCACATCTTGATTAAACTTATTGACTTGTTACTTTGGATCCATGATTTGACTATACAATAAATGTCTTGTAAGTATGTATATTTTATCTCCCACCTATGAGCTCCAGATATTAAAGCCTTATTAGAGTAGGGTGAGAGAGAAGGCAATGTCACTATGCCTTATACCACAATTACTACATATCTTGAGAGAAGGCATATACCATCACTGCCTTGGTAAGGATCCAGAAATACCACAAAAGAGAGATATGAGAGAGTCATACAAGGAATCTCTGAGTTTTATTTGAAAATATGCAAAAACACCAGAGCTATAGCTGATCAAGATAAAAGACATGGCACTTGACTAGACTGTTCTATCTTTTAACCAATCAAGATAGAAGTGACGGTTACAAGTCCCATGGTGTAGGTAAAGTAAGTAAGTTTTAAGTCTTGACAGTTTACTCTAACTCAGAGATGAGATCTTATTTAAAAAAAGCATGTGTACCGTGAATTTTTAAAGATATTGCAACAACTTCTGATTCATTGCTGAGTCTATCCTTGCTCAGGGACGAGCAAGAGGTAAGCTTGGGGGAGTTTGTTGACGGTCCTTAAGTATCAAATTTAATAATCAAATAAACAAAGAAAAGGATCCAAATGAAATCAACATCTAGACTTAGGGTTTTATCTGATAGAATTCCACGAGTTTTGGTGTTTGTCTATTTCCGCAGGGGGTTATCAGGAAATACGGAAGAAAGGCCCACATGTCGCGCAATTATCTTACATCTAGAAGACTCCAGAAGCCACGAGACCGAAGCGGAGGCGAAACGGGGCCAGAGGCAGGGCGCCCGCCCTCCTGCCCTGGGCGCCCGCCCCCTCTGAGAGTCCAATCAGGACTCTGCTTCGTGGGAGATCTCCACCGACCTAAAGGATCAAGGATAACCGTTCAATCTAAGTCGGTTTGATCCAACGGCCCATATTCACTTGAAGGGACTATAAAACCAGACCCCCTGGCCCCTAGAGGAGAGAGCCTCTCAACCCTAATTCATTATTCCTCAACGGAGAAGAAGCCCCAGATCAAGATTTGAGCCACCACATCAATTAGACATCTAGATTAGCATAGCTACATAGGATTAAAACTAGAAGGAGTCAATCTTCGATTGGTTTCCGGATCTGTCAAGAGGATTCTTGGTAATTCTCTAATTGTGCTTCTAATTGCTTTCTAATTATCTTTGTTCTTCAATATTATGAATATGACTTTGTTCTACTTCAATATATTGCTTATGACTTTGCTCTACTTGTTTATATTCAAGATTATATTGTTCTTAGTTTATCATAGTTATGTACTTGGCTTAGTTAGATTGGATCTATATACATGCTTAGGATCGTATAGCGTTTATCCATCGGATCCATGGGTAAATGATAGATATTGTGTAGGCGTGGTGCTTATACCGTATTTATCTGCGATTGTACCCAATATGCCAGATCGTGGGGTAGTTCGTGATAGTGACAGCTTCATTGATTCTTATATAGTCCCCCTCTCGTGTATTGGGCTGGCAGAGCAACATTATTACAGGGGAGTGATTGCTATGTTTCTCATTTACCTTGCTAATATCACTATGCATGGGCGTAGTCTTGTCTCACAATGATTGCTAAGTATGCTTGCACTAACTATGATAATGCTAGACTATATAGTTGAGAATAACATAGGAAATATTCTTGTAGTTCGTTCTAATTCCATGCTAATGACTTTCTAGAGTATCTAATTGAGGTGCTTATCATATTTATATGTGGCTGATCAGATTAATAATCTTTGTCACTATTCATTACTTCATATATCTTTTATGTGACACTTATCCCTGTATGAAAGAGTTAGATAACTGTTCTCAATTATACTTGCAATGATAGATACTCAATCTCATATTCTATTCTGTAATCAATATTGATGGTTACTAATCCCTTCCCAGTGGTAAAAATATAAATAATGATACCTGGAATACTTCCCGCTTGCAGATCCTATTCATTATTTATTTAGAAGAGCAATTGCATATTTCAATACCGCGTCTCTCATGTCATGCCGGGGATGACAACTTGGCTTAAGTGGTATGAGGGATAGGTTTGGCATTTTTGGCACCGTTACTAGAATTAGGAATTGTCTACTTTTGGTAGTGATGTTAAGAATACCCAACAGTACACTTCGAGCAAAATATAGAGGAGTTTTACAACTCCCAGTCTCCACCAAGTGAAGAACCTGGATCTACGAGCACAAATACACTGGAGATACTGGACACTCAGGCAATCACTACCCTGAGATGTTTGAGGACGTAAACTACATCAACAACAACTATTACTACTATAACCGTCCTCAACAAAATCAAGGTTGGAATCAACAGAGGCCTAACTACTTAGGTAATTATCAAGGTAATAATTCTTACAATAATAATAATAATTTTCTACCTTTAAGAGAGTTAGTGTCTAATCAAGGAAAGCTAATGGATAACCTATCTAAGAAATTGGCATCTAATGATAAAATGTTAGCAAACATAAATAATAGAATGAATAATTTCTCTACTGCCATCAAGAATCAAATTAGCTTTAATAAAATTATTGAATCTCAGTTAAATCAAATAGCTGCTGCTGTTCCTGCTACTAACCCCGGTATACCATCACAACCAGAAGGATTAGAATCTGCAAATCTTGTAGACATGGTTAATGCAGGTAACTAATGGAGTAACCCTATTATGGAAGTAATTACTGACCTTCTGTCGGTCAAGAGAGGCGATCCAGGACGCCGCGTCATCCCGATCTCCATCGGCATGGTGGACTTCCTAGAAGCACTCTGCGACTTTGGCTCCAGCGTCAACATTATGCCCAGAGTACTCTATGAAAAATTCTTTTCACATCCTTTACTAGAAACAACCATGTGTTTGCAGCTTGCAGATCGGATACTAAGTTTCCCAAAGGGAATAGTGAGAAACCTTTGTGTCCGAGTTGGTACCTTGTACGCCCCAGCAGACTTCATGGTGATAGAGACTGGTACTGATGAGAGGGCACCCATCATCCTAAGGAGGCCATTCCTAAACACCTCGGGAGGTGCCATCTACCGCTAGTGCTGCCAAGATCAATTTCTACATCAAGGGGAGGAAGGAGACGTTTTCCTTCAAGAACAAGACTACACAAATCTCAGAGCAATCCTGACATGAACCAAGGAAGAGGACCAACAGGAGGAACAGGAACAAGCAAATGTGGACCGAGTCAGCTAAGATGGTCACTGCAGTTCAGGGAGGTCAAGATCGTTGACTTAAGTCACCGTTCCTGACCAAAAAGGACGACCCAGGTATGCCAAGCATCCAGTGCTCCATTATGGATACAACTTCCAGAAGACGCTTTGCAACAATGGGTCAGGCGTCAACATAATGGCCGCAGTCACCTATCAGCTCCTGTTCGGAACTATGCCCCTAAAACCAACATACATTCAGCTCCAGATGGCAGATCAGACATTCCGAACGGTTGAAGGTATAGTAACTGATGTCCCTGTCAAAATAGACAATCATTTTGTCTATACAGATTTTTAGGTTATTGACATGGGAGAAGACGAGTACGATCCATCCATCATCCTTGGAAGACCGTTCCTCAGCACCGTTAAAGCAATCATCTACATTGGAACCGGAGAAGTCCACATGCACTTCCCCTTTGAGAAGGTACGTCGCTATTTTACTGACCCTAACTGTATAGTTGAAGACTCTAAGTAGGTCAGGACAAGAAGAAGACGACGCAACCGCAACCAGAGGAGGCAAATAATCAAGGACGGATGAGCAGACTACGAAGGAGAAGTGGTATGGTCTGAAGACATACAACTTGAACAGAACTGTCCTGAGGAGACCGTAGCACCGAGTCAGGTGTGGAGAGAGAAGATAGATATACACAAAGAGGAGGCACTACCGGAACCACCGACTACGCCATCCAGCGAATCCCAGGACGACTGAGAAAACGGAGAGTCCCATTCGGAGGACATCAAAACACCGAACGCCTTGCCAAGAGGTAAACTTGGTAGTTATCCTTTTCCTTTCAATTATTTAAAATAGTTTGTGTTGGGTATTCTTAACATCATTACCAAAAGTAGACTAAGTTCTCTTAATATAGTAACGGTGCCAAAAATGCCAAACCTATCCCTCACACCACTTAAGCCAAGTTGTCATCCCCAGCATGATATAAGAGACGCGGTATTGAAATATGCAATTGCTCTTCTAAATAAATAATGAATGGGATCTGCAAGCGCACAGATTAATACCGATGCAGCATTTTAACCAAGAAGTATTCCAGGTATCGTTATTTATATTTTTACCACTGGGAAGGGATTAGCGATCATCACTATTGATTACAGAATAGAATATGAGATTGAGCATCTATCATTGCATGTATAATTGAGAACATTATATCTAACTCTTCATACAGGGATAAGTATCACATAAAAGATATATGAAATAATAATAGTGACAAGGATAACTAATCTGATCTAGCCACATAATAAATATGATAAGCACCTCAATTAGATACTCTAGAAAGTCATTAGCATGGTATTAGAACGAACTACAAGAATATTCCCTAAGTTATTCTTAACTATATAGTCTAGCATATCATAGTTAGTGCAAGCATACTTAGCAATCATTGTGAGATACGCCCATGCATAGTGATATTAGCAAGGAATATGAGAAACATAGCAATCACACCCCTGTAATAATGTTGCTCTGCCAGCCCAATACACGAGAGGGGGACTATATAAGAATCAATGAAGCTGTCACTATCACGAACCACCCCACGATCTGGCATATTGGGTACAATCGCAGATAAATACGGTATAAGCACCACGCCTACACAATATCTATCATTTACCCATGGATCCGATGGATAAACGCTATACGATCCTAAGCATGTATATAGATCCAATCTAACTAAGCTAAGTACATAACTATGATAAACTAAGAACAATATAATCTTGAATATAAGCAAGTAGAGCAAAGTCATAAGCAATATATTGAAGTAGAACAAAGTCATATTCATAATATTGAAGAACAGAGATAATTAGAAAGCAATTAGAAGCACAATTAGAGAACTACCAAGAATCCTCCTGACAGATCCGGAAACCAATCGAAGATTGACTCCTTCTAGTTCTAATCCTATGTAGCTATGCTAATCTAGATGTCTAATTGATGTGGTGGCTCTAATCTTGATCAGAGGCTTCTTCTCCCTTGATGGAACAATGAATTAGGGTTGAGAGGCTTTTTCCTCCAGGGGCCAGGGGGTCTGGTTTTATAGTCCCTTCAAGTGAATATGGGCCATTGGATCAAACCGACATAGATTGTATGGTTTAGATTCATCCTTTAGGTCGGTGGAGATCTCCCGCAAAGCAGAGTCCTGATCCGCTTCGGTCTCGTGGCTTCTGGAGTCTTCTAGATGTAAGATAATTGTGCAGCACGTTAATATCTTTACGTAATCCCGACATGTGGGCCTTTCTTCCATATTTCCTGATAACCCCCTGCAGAAATAGACAAACACCAAAACTCGTGGAATTCTGTCAGATAAAACCCTAAGTCTAGATCTTGATTTCATTTGGATCCTTTTCTTTATTTATTTGATAATTAAATTTGATACTTAAGGACCGTCAACAAACTCCCCCAAGCTTACCTCTTGCTCGTCCCTGAGCAAGGATAGACTCAGCTATGGATCATAAGTAGTTGCAATATCTTTAAAAATTTGACGGTACACATGCTTTTAAATAAGATCTCATCTCTGAGTTAGAGTAAACTGTCAAGACTTAAAACTTACTTACTTTACCTTCACCATGGGACTTGTAACTGTCACTTCTGTCTTGAGTGGTTAAAAAAAAGAACAGTCTAGCCAAGTGCCATGTCTCTTATTCTTGATCAGCTATAGCTCTGGGGTTTTTTTTGCAGATTTTCAAATAAAACTCAGAAATTCCTTGTATGATTCTCTCAGGTCTCTCTTTTGTGGTATTTTTGGATCCTTACCAAGGCAGTGATGGTATATGCCTTCTCTCAATATATGTAGTATTTGTGGTATGAGGCATAGTGACATTGCCTTCTCTCTCACCCTACTCTAATAATGCTTTAATATCTGGAGTTCATAGGTGGGAGATAAAGTATACATACTTATAAGACATTTATTGCATAGTCAAACCATGGATCCAAAGAAACAAATCAATAAGCCAAATCAAAATATGCATGTGTGGCGAATGAATGGTGTATGGTGATGATGGTGATAACAATGGTGAAAACAATGGTGGTGGAAGTCTAATTCTACTTTGCTCTTTGAGGGGATACATAACTTCCTTGCTTTTGAAACTTTATGATGAGAATGAGATGCTCTATCTTTTTCTTGTCTCTCAGGTGGGTATCTTGTACCTCTAATTCTACTGTCGGACACTTGTCCATTTTTACCTCTCGTCTCACTTTTTCTTTTCTTTCGAGGTTCCGAGCACTTGCTCCTTTTTATTTCCTCGTATCTCTTTTTTTTCAGAGCATTCATCTCTTGAGATAATATAGCAAGTGGTAGTAACAAGATAACTTGAGCATTTATTTCACAAGGAAAAAACAGAAATATTTTTGGTTATTCTCTCCCGGATTAGGAGTAGAATATTTTTGGGTGATTCTGGAGATGGAATGGGTGGATATATGTGGATGGTACTTCCGGAGTAGAAGTAGCATATATGAGTGAACGTGCAAGTGAAATCTTGATTTAACCACATGACAAGCTCCTAAGGGTCTACACAGCTTGACCACACTCAATGCTCATAAGCAGTAAATAGTAAATGTGTGGCTCAAAGTCTAGCAAGCATGTATATATGGCTGTGGTAGGAATTTAAACTCTCATCATACAGGAACTCATCATGCAACATTTTAAAGATTTTCAAAGATAAAATTCTCCAGAATTCTAGCATCTCTAGGAACAGATAAACAGCAGCTCAACCTTCCCATATCGTATCCGTTAACAACTTAGACTTCAGATCAAGTTTTCATCCCACAAGTTTAGGTCTAGAGCAAGCTTTAAATTATAACAGTTATATCTAAACTTGAGAGAGAACTTAAAATTCGCAAATTAGGCAGAGCAACTATTTATCATATCCATGCTTAAGTTTTATTTAGATACAGATTAGCATAGCCACTTTATTTATTTATTAAACACACTAAGCAAAAGACATATATAAATAAGCACAAACTCTTTATTTGGTTTTCCATAGTTATGTATATTTATATTCTAAAATAATATAAGTATAAAGATAGAGAGATAGAAAGAAATACTTATCGAGATAAATGGGGGTGCTCTCCCCCAAGCTGAATTTTGACGTAATTTCTCTTGACGTAGCTAGCAGGTGGCAGAGGTGTATTTGAAAGTCAGCAGCATTCTGATAGCGATTAGAATGTCCTCCGTCTGCTAGTCTTCTTGATTCTTAAATTCTGTGGAGCTCAAATAGACAACAAAGCTTGTGGAACTGATTAAGTGTTAGCATAAATATCTAGCCTTTATCATGTTGAGACTCCTTAATAAATATTACTCCCTGTTTTTATATTTTTGTTTTTATAGAGCAGAAAAATAATTATTTTATTTTTATGCCACCACAGTGAATGTACTTATGGGTTTTATGCCACTCGTCTACTCACATGGGGCTTACAGTTTTTTTCACATTTTTATTTTCTTTTTAAGATAGTATGAACATGATTAACTAAGTAAACTCTTTGAAATAATTGAAAGGGAAAGGATAACTACCAAGTTTACCTCTTGGCAAGGCGTTCGGTGTTTTTAAGTCCTCCGAACGGGACTCTCCATTTTCTTAATCGTCCTGAGGTTCGTTGGGTGGCGTAGTCGGTACTTCCGGCAGTGCCTCCTCTTCTTGTATAGTTATCTTCATTTTCCATACCTGACTTGGTGCTTCAATCTCCTCTGGATAATTCTGTTTAAACTCAACGTCTTCTGATCTTATCACTTCTCCTTCGTAGTCTGCCCATCTGTCCTTGATGATCTGCCTCCTCTGGTTGCGGTTGCGTCGTTTTCTTACCTGCTTAGATTCTTCAATGATATAGTTAGGGTCAGTAAAATAACGGCGTACCTTCTCTGAGGAGAAGTGCATATGGACTTCTCTGGTTCCAATGTAGATAATTGCTTTAACGGTGCTGAGGAACGGTCTTCCAAGGATGATGAGTGGATCATACTCGTCTTCTCCCATGTCAACAACTTGAAAGTCTGTGTAGACAAAGTGATCGTCTATTTTGACTGGGACATCAGATACTATTCCTTTAACTTCTCGAAATGTCTGATCTGCCATCTGGAGCTGAATGTATGTTGGTCTTAGTGGCATGGTCCCGAACAAGAGCCGATAGGTGACTGCGGCCATTATGTTGACTCCCGATCCGGTGTCACAAAATGTCTTGTAGAAGTTGTATCCATTTATGGAGCAGTAAATGCTTGGCATTCCTGGGTCATCTTTCTTGGTCAAAAGCGGTGACTTAAGTTGGTGATCTTGGCCTCCATGAACTACAGTGACCATCTTAGCTGACTCGGTCCACACTTGCTTGTTCCTGTTTCTCCTGTTGGTCCTCTTCCTTGATTTACGTCTGGATTGATCTTGAATTTGTGTAGTCTTGTTCTTGAAGAAAAATGTCTCCTTCTTCCCTTTGACGTAGAAACTGATCTTGGCAGCACTAGCGTAGATGATAGCTCCCGTGGTGTTCAAGAATGGCCTTCCTAGGATGATAGGTGCTCTCTCATCATTTCCGGTCTCTACCACTACGAAGTCTGCTGGGGCATACAAGGTACCAACTCGGACACAAAGGTTTCTCACTATTCCTTTTGGAAAAGTTATCGTCTGATCTGCAAACTGCAAACACATGGTTGTTTCTAGTAAAGGATATGTAAAGAATTTTTCATAGAGTACCCTGGGTATAATGTTGACGCTAGAGCCAAAGTCACAGAGTGCTTCTGGGAAGTCCTCCATGCCGATGGAGATCGGGATGACGGGGCGTCCTAGATCGCCTCTCTTGACCGGCAGACGGTCAGTAGAAAATTCAGTGATAGGGTTACTCCAATTACCTGCATCAAACACGTCTACAAGATTTGCAGATTCTAATCCTTCCCCTTGTGATGGTATACCGGGGTTAGTAGTAGGAACAGCAGCAGCTATTTGATTTAACTGAGATTCAATCATTTTATTAAAGCTAATTTGATTCTTGATGGCAGTAGAAAAATTATCCATTCTATTATTTATATTTTCTAGCATTTTATCATTAGATGCCAATTTCTTAGATAGATTATCCATTAGCTTTCCTTGATTAGACACTAACTCTCTCAAAGGTGGAAAATTACTATTGTTGTTGTAAGAATTGTTACCTTGATAATTACCTGAGTAGTTCGGCCTCTGTTGATTCCAACCTTGATTTTGTTGAGGACGGTTGTAGTAGTAGTTGTTGTTGTTGATGTAGTTCACATCCTCAAGCATCTTAGGGCAGTGGTTGCCTGAGTGTCCAGTGTCTCCACACTCCTCACAAGTCATGTGAGAGTCGTAGATGTGCATAACTTCTTTCTTGTCTCCAGCTCTATCATCGAGCTTCTTCATGAGCAGGTCTAGCTTTGCAGACAGCATGTCTACCTCCTTCAGCTGATGCATACCTCCACCTCTCTTGCGTGTCTGGGTCCTCTCTTCATTCCAGCTTTGGTTGGACGCCATCTTCTCCACAAGAGCTGTGGCTTGTGGTATAGTAAGTGATAAGAACGCTCCTCCAGCTACAGCATCCATAGTCTCTCGGGCACTGTTGCTGAGCCCATGATAGAATGTCTGCATCAATAGCCAACTCTCCATTCCATGATGGGGACATTCTAGGATGTAGTCTTGAAAGCGCTCCCATGCTTCTGGAACAGATTCATCATTTTGTTGCTGAAAACTTGTAATCTTCCCACGGAGAGCATTGGTCTTGCCCATGGGAAAGAACTTAGCCAGGAAGTTTGTTGAGCAGAGTGCCCACGTAGTATTCTTCTCCTTTGTAGCGTAGAACCACTGCTTCGCTCTTCCTAACAGTGAGAATGGGAAGAGGCGAAGTAGTATAGCGTCTTTGGAAACTCCTGCTATGGTGAATGTGTTGCAAATCTCCAGGAAATGTTGTAAATGAGCACTAGCATCTTCATGTGCCTTCCCACAGAACTGGTTGGATTGCACCATGTTGATAAGTCCAGGCTTGAGCTCAAAGTTGCCATCGATCTCTGTAGCAGGTCCAGTGCGGATGTTGTCCGTAGTGGGAGCTGAGAACTCGCGGATCGATTTGTTCGCCATGGCTTCGAACTCTGAAGACAAGTTCCGGTGATCTTCTTGATTGGATGAAGCTTCTTCGTGAAGTGTTGATGATCTCTTCTTGAGCTTGGCCCTCGTCTTCTTGAATAATGCTTCGGGATTGTCAACAAAATTTCCTGGAAGATGTCTTCTATTCATACATTCCCCTGCATAAGATAAAATAGAAAAATATCGGGGTAAAACTATATGAGAGAATAGATAAGCTCAATCATATTAGTGATGCGAATGATAACTCAAAATCTTTTATTCCATTCCTGATTGGTAATCAACCTTCCCCGGCAACGGCGCCAAAAATGCTTGTTGGGTATTCTTAACATCATTACCAAAAGTAGACTAAGTTCTCTAAATCTAGTAACGGTGCCAAAAATGTCAAACCTATCCCTCACACCACTTAAGCCAAGTTGTCATCCCCAGCATGATATAAGAGACGCGGTATTGAAATATGCAATTGCTCTTCTAAATAAATAATGAATGGGATCTGCAAGCGCACAGATTAATACCGATGCAGCATTTTAACCGGGAAGTATTCCAGGTATCGTTATTTATATTTTTACCACTGGGAAGGGATTAGCGATCATCACTATTGATTACAGAATAGAATATGAGATTGAGCATCTATCATTGCATGTATAATTGAGAACATTATATCTAACTCTTCATACAGGGATAAGTGTCACATAAAAGATATATGAAATAATAATAGTGACAAGGATAACTAATCTGATCTAGCCACATAATAAATATGATAAGCACCTCAATTAGATACTCTAGAAAGTCATTAGCATGGTATTAGAACGAACTACAAGAATATTCCCTAAGTTATTCTTAACTATATAGTCTAGCATATCATAGTTAGTGCAAGCATACTTAGCAATCATTGTGAGATACGCCCATGCATAGTGATATTAGCAAGGAATATGGGAAACATAGCAATCACACCCCTGTAATAATGTTGCTCTGCCAGCCCAATACACGAGAGGGGGACTATATAAGAATCAATGAAGCTGTCACTATCACGAACCACCCCACGATCTGGCATATTGGGTACAATCGCAGATAAATACGGTATAAGCACCACGCCTACACAATATCTATCATTTACCCATGGATCCGATGGATAAACGCTATACGATCCTAAGCATGTATATAGATCCAATCTAACTAAGCTAAGTACATAACTATGATAAACTAAGAACAATATAATCTTGAATATAAGCAAGTAGAGCAAAGTCATAAGCAATATATTGAAGTAGAACAAAGTCATATTCATAATATTGAAGAACAGAGATAATTAGAAAGCAATTAGAAGCACAATTAGAGAATTACCAAGAATCCTCCTGACAGATCCGGAAACCAATCGAAGATTGACTCCTTCTAGTTCTAATCCTATGTAGCTATGCTAATCTAGATGTCTAATTGATGTGGTGGCTCTAATCTTGATCAGAGGCTTCTTCTCCCTTGATGGAACAATGAATTAGGGTTGAGAGGCTTTTTCCTCCAGGGGCCAGGGGGTCTGGTTTTATAGTCCCTTCAAGTGAATATGGGCCATTGGATCAAACTGACATAGATTGTATGGTTTAGATTCATCCTTTAGGTCGGTGGAGATCTCCCGCAAAGCAGAGTCCTGATCCGCTTCGGTCTCGTGGCTTCTGGAGTCTTCTAGATGTAAGATAATTGTGCAGCACGTTAATATCTTTACGTAATCCCGACATGTGGGCCTTTCTTCCATATTTCCTGATAACCCCCTGCAGAAATAGACAAACACCAAAACTCGTGGAATTCTGTCAGATAAAACCCTAAGTCTAGATCTTGATTTCATTTGGATCCTTTTCTTTATTTATTTGATAATTAAATTTGATAATTAAGGACCGTCAACAGTTTGCTTAGTTAATCAGGTTCATATCATCTTGAAAAGAAAATAAAAATGTTAAAAATAGTAAGCTCCATGTGAGTATGCTCATGGCATAAAACCCATAAGTACATTCACTGTGGTGGCATAAAAATAAAATAAATATATTCCTGTCCTATAAAAATGAAAATATAAAAATAAATTGTGATCCCACCAAAGAAAGTAGCATTTATTGAGGAGGCTCAACATGATAAAGGCTAGATATTTATGCTAACACCTAATGAGTTCCACAAAGCTTAGTTTTCTATTTGAGCTCCACAGAATTCAAGGATCAAAAAAGACTAGCAGACGGAGGACATCCTAATCGCTGTCAGGGTGCTGCCGACATTCAAATACAACTCCACCACCTGCTAGCTACATCAGAAGAAATTACGTCAAAATCCAGCTTGGAGGAGAGCACCCCCATTTATCTAGCTAAGTGTTCTACTCACGTTTATACTTTACTCAAACAATAAAAAGATGAATAATCATAAAAACCCAAATAATGATTTTGTGCTTATATATATATCTTTGCTTAGTTTGCTAAATAAATAAATAAATAAATAAAGTTTGCTATGAACCCTCATGATAAGCTCTCACATGGAAATGATGAATGGTTGCTCTGCCATGACTAGTTATCAAAATTGAAATCTCTCTCAAGTTTAGGCACGACTGTTATTAATTAAGATTTGCTCTAAATCTGAACTTGTGGGAAGAGTACTTGATCTAAAGTCTAAGTCATTAACAGATATGATATGGGAAGGTTGAGCTGCTGTTTATCTGTTCCTAGAGATGCTAAAATTCTGGAGAATTTTATCTTTGAAAATCTTTAAAATGTTGCATGATGAGTTCCTGTATGATGAGAGTTTAAAATCCTACCACAGCCATATATGCATGCTTATTAGACTATGAACCATACATTTACTTTTTACTGCTTATGAGCATTGAGTGTGGTCAAACTGTGTAGACCCTTAGGAGCTTGTCATGCGTACATGCTGCTTCTACTCCGGAAGTACGCATCCACATACATCCACTCATTTCCATATTCAGATTCACCCAAAATTATTCTACTCCTATCTAGGAGAGAATAGCCAAAAACATTATCCTATCCCTGTTATTCCCCGTGAAATAAATGCTTGAGATATTTTGGTTACTACCACTTGCTACATTATTCCAGGTGGATGAGTGCTCTAAAAAAAGTGAATACGAGGAAATAAAAAGGGACAAGTGCCCGAAACCTCGAAAAAAAAGAAGAAAAAGTGAGACGAGAGGTAAAAATGGACAAGTGTCCGACAGTAGAATTAGGGGTACAAGATACCAACCTGAGAGAAAAAAAATATAGAGCATCTCATTCCCCTCAAAAGCCTCAAGTGCAAGGAAGGTATGTACCCCCTCAAAAGAGAAAAAGTAGAATTAGACTTTCACCATTATCACCATTCATTCACCACACATGCACATCTTGATTTAACTTATTGACTTGTTCTTCTGGATCCATGGTTTGACTATGCAATAAATGTCTTGTAAGTATGTATTAGCTGTCTCCCACCTATGAGCTCCAGATATCAAAACCTTATTAGAGTAGGGTGAGAGAGAAGGCAATGCCACTATGCCTCATACCAAAAATACCACATACTTTGAGAGAAGGCATACACCATTACTGCATTGGTAAGGATCCAGAAATAACACAAAAGAGATACTAGAGAGAGTCATACAAGGAATCTCTAAGTTTTATTTGAAAATCTACAAAAACTCCAGAGCTATAGTTAATCGAAGAACATGAGACATGGCGCTTGACTAGATCATTCTATCTTTTCACTGCTCAAGACACAAGTGACAGTTGCAAGCCCCATGGTGGAAGGAAAAATGAGTAAGTTTATGTCTTAATAGTTTACCCTAACCTAGAGATGAGATCTTGTTTGAACGCATGTGTACCTTTAAGGCATGAAACCACTGCAGAAACTCTTGAGTCCATCCTTGCTCAGGGACGAGCAAAGGATAAGCTTGGGGGAGCTTGTTGACGGTCCTTAATGCTCACATTTAACCGTCAACTAATCATGGAAAAGGATCCAAATGCAACCGACACCTAGACTTAGGGTTTTATCTGACAGAATTCCATGAGTTTTGGTGTTTGTCTATTTCTGTAGGGGGTTATCAGGAAATATGGAGGAAATGCCCACACGTTGGGTTTACATAGAGATATTAACGTGTGCGCCAATTTTCTATCATCTAGAAGACTCCAGAAGCCACGAGAACGAACGGGAGGCCGAGCAGGCCCGGGGGCGGGGCGCCCGCCTTCCCCCCTTGGGCGCCCGCCCTGCCCTGGTGACCAATCAGGGCAGGTCTCGCGGATCGTGCTCCACCGCCTTTGAGGATCAAGGAAAACCGTGTGATTAAGGTCGTTTTGATCCGATGGCCCACGTTCATTTGGAAGGGCTATATGAGCAGGCCCCCTGGCCCCTGGAGAACATACCTCTTCTACATAATCAAAGCTAGGGTTTCAATTATTCATCCAAGTAGAGAGGATCCCTCTAGTTCATCTAGTTCTAGTTCTAGTTGGTTCTAGTAGTAATCTAGAAAATAGGGAGAGAGAAGAGGAGAGCGGAGGAGGAGCCGGATCTGTCGGATCTTCCTCAACATTATACTTTTGCAGCAACTGGTTCGTTCTTCATCGTTCTCCAAGTTCTTCAATTCATAATTCCTGAGTTCTTTAATTACTTTTATTTACATTCAAGTTATTTATTGGATTCCCGCTTGCATCAAGTGCTCTATTCTTTGAAACTCTAGAGTAGTAATTAATAGATTGGATGTGGTGTTTAGTCTTGCAATTACCTGGAATTACACCCAATCCTGTGGATTGTTGTGGTAGTCTTAGGGTAGTGACAGCCCTAACGGTCGACGTATTCCACCTCGTTCGGATCAGTGTTTGTAGGACCGTAGTCAGAGCTTCTTAGCCCCCTTCTCATCTCTTTCTGTGGTTAGTGTTCTGATGTCCCGAAATAAATAATCTTTGAAGTAATTCTTGATTCTTAGATCAACTAGAGAACTCTCAGGAAACTTCCTCTCTTCCCACCAAAAATAATTATATAGTTATCCTTGGGCGATCTTGAATCTTAATTAGTACACTCACGTTCCCTGTGGAAAATCGATACTCTCGAATACTCCCGGGTGAAAGCTACATCGGTATCCGTGCGCTTGCGGATTTTTCTGTTTGCGTTTAAAATACCCAACGTCAAAGAGATGTATGTCAAAGGCTTTAGCAGTAATGAAATCCCACTCTAATCTGTAAAGGCTTTAGCTAGATCAATATTAAGAATGAAGGAACAGTCTTTCCAGGTGGTTAAATTGAAAGAGTGAATAATCTCCTGCATAATAATAATATTAGAAGATATATGTCTATTAGCAACAAAAGCTGACTGAGTTTGAGAGATGTAGTTCGGCAGGTGATTTTTGATTCTGTTGGCCAAAGATTTGGTTATGATCTTGTAGATAACATTGCATAAACTAATAGGCCTAAAATCTTGAGGTGCAGCAGGGTTAGATTTTTTAGGGATAAGAGAGATGAAAGTATGATTAAAATTGGTAGGCATATCAGCTTGAGAGTAGAAATCCAGCACTACTTTATAAATATCATCCTTAGTCCACTGCCAGGAGGATTTGTAAAAAGCTGCATTAAGACCATGAGGGCCAGGGGCTGCATTGCTTCTCATTTGCTTAATGATATCATGTATCTCATTTAGAGTAGGAGTGGAGTAGGTGTACCTGAAAATTTCATTGTTGATCACCGATTCCTCTTCATGCAGACTTTGATTCGAAGTAGAATGAAAATAAGTCTGACTGTGTGGTTGAGGGATGAAGTGGGGGTTCCCTGCATGTTGCTAGTTAAATTTCTGGGAGGAGAAAATATCAATGAAATAGCTGGTGAGAGTGTGTGCAAGTTGATCAGGAGTAGTGGAGTGGGAGCCATTAGGATTAATGAGGTAAGAGATTTTGTTTTTCCTGTTTCTTTTGGTAATGGAATGATGGAAGAACGAAGTGTTCCTGTCACCTGCAACTGCCCAATTTTTCTTTGCTCTCTGGATATGGTAGGTCTCTTCTTTAGCCATCAGATCTTGGTGCTTGCCATGTAGATTTTGTTGGAGAGTGTGGTCTTGTTGAGAAGGTGGAAGGCGTTGTTGCTCTAGAATTTGGTTTTCGATCTGTGCAAGTAGGTCATTGTTCCTGGGTTTCTTTTTTCTCTATTTCCTAAGATCTGTAGCAAGGAATTTTGTTTTTTGAGAGAAATCACGTTTAGAAGAGTGTTGCCAACTTTGCTTAGCAATGTCATTGTAATCAATATCCATTAACCACCAATTTTCAAAACGGAAAGATTTACTAATACGAGAGCGTTGAGAGTTCAGAACCGCTAGGATGGGCACATGATCACTGTACATCATTGGAAGATGGTAGATAGTAGTAGCAGGATACGCCAGACACCATTCTGCATAACCTAGACAGCGGTCAAGTCTTTCATAAGTGGGTACAGAAGAGAAACATTTATTAGTCCAGGTGCAGGCCGAGCCATTATACCCGAGATTAATCAGTCCACACTATTTAACATAAGCACAGAAAGTATTAATACGATTAACATCAGCAGTAGAAGGGCCAAGCTTTTCATTGGCATGCATCAACTCATTCAGGTCTCCCATACAAAGCATAGGAAGATTACTATTTAAAGTGACAAAGTTCAAGACCTGGTCCCAAATTACATTCGTGGCACGGTGATGCCGATCATCATAGATGCAAATTAAACCATAGAACTGATTGGTAGACTTAATTACACATAAAGCAAAGATAAAGTGATGGTTATATTCAAAGATAGTCACATCAACTTCATCTTTCCAAAGGAGCCAGAGGCCACCAGATTGGCCAGCAGAGGGGACAATGTGAGCATTATTCAAATGTTTTGAAGAAGTTTTTGAAATAGTGGAATTGCGAGTTTCTGAAATAAAACATACCTGAGCCTTAGTAGATAGTAGTAGGTGGGATAGATGTGCCATTGTGGAACTGCGCAGGTTCCCACCCGCACCCCTACAGTTCCACGCCAAATGCGTCATGGGTGATGGGGCACCCTATTGGCTGGCGCCATAGCCTGTTCTTGATGAGCTTGAGACATGGGTCTGGAGGTTGGGGTGTATAGAGAGTATACCAGTACCCATGCCAGTTCCCCTAGGCCCTAGCGACTAGGTCGAGCGCAAGCTCGGTGACTTGGGGGAGGGGGTCTTGATCTGCTTGGCATAACATAACCTGAGACTGCATAGTGGCCATCGAAGCTGTCACCACCACCAGCATGACGATGGCGTAGAGGATTTGTGTGGGTGGGAGTTGGGGCGACAACCCCACGCCCACGAAGAGCTCGTGTGCCACCCAGTCGTCCTTGTTGTCGTTTACAGCATCGCCGATGGTGGAAAGGATGGATCTCGAACATAGGGAGGCAGGGGTGGATGTCAAATCTTGTGTAGCCCCAAACATTGCTGAGATCTGCTCTGGCTACAGCTTCTGTAACCATCACTGCGGAACCCGTTAGATCTGGTACCATCAGCAGTAAGATGAACCTTGCTGGATCGCTGGTGCTTGCAGAAGGAGTGCGGCTGCTGCATGCCACACCACTTGCCACTGTCATATGGAGAGCTTCCGGAGTTCTGGTGGGCGCAGTGGTGATGGCAGGCATGGCAGGAGTAGGGGACGGAGGGTGAGAGCGAAGCGGCGAGGTGGATATGGACCTGATAGGGAAGGATCGAAGGGGATTCGGTGGAGCAAGAGGATGGGGCAGATCGGGAGGTGCATGCTCCATTGTCGGGGAGACCGGATCAATGGAATCAACGTCATTCATGGTGGGGAGCGGCAGCAGGTAACAGAAGAAAGGGGCAAGAAAGGTGAAAGTGGAGCTAGGGTGAAGCTCGTAAAGCATAGTGGAGGGAGCAGAGGAGTTCATCGGACTATGTTCCGCGGTCGGCGCAAGGCATCGAAGAGCGGTGGGGAGGCAAGGTATCCCCATCACCGCAGAGACTAGGGGAGCAGGAGTCAACGGCGCATCAACTCAGCCATAGTGAAGTCCATCGATGAAATCAGCGAGGGATGCCGAGAAGACACCGATCAGAGGCAGGATTCGTGGGGATAGATCGGAAAGATCTGAATAGAAACGGTGGGAAGGGATCGGAAATCTGGATGAATCAGAGGATGGGACGATGGCTTACGGCATACGCCCGCTACTACTCAGAGCGAAACATGGGTATCTGTTTGAAGTCGTGGGCCCTTTAATATGCTTCTAAAAGTCTGGCCTCTACGCCCTATGACTTTGAGATAGGCTTATATGTGAACTTTAGAAATTTGTGAAATTTTAAATTTCAAACCAAATAGTCTAATTCAGTAAATAGATTATGGTTCCTCCAAAATGAAAAGATCCAAACGCCCCCTTAAAGGAATAAGTCTAGCTTAACTGGTTTGGTGGAAGATATGGTTATACACCAAACTGCTTGAATTCAGATGCCTATTTTCTTCTTAATAATGATAATTATTAATGAGTATCCATCTAGGTCACTCACGCTTTTTATTCAAAAAATATCTTTTATTGCATTAGGATTTTATTCTCACTCAGTTTAATTAAATTGATGCCTGCAGAGAGGTCGGCTTTCATAATACAATAGTTAAGAGCATCTCTAAGAGTTCCATAAATCTTCCCTAATCCTTGGTTTGTAGAAAGATGAGAAAAAACATTCTCCAACAACTCATAATCCATCCTCATAATCTTTTAGAATTTTGGAAAAGTCACCCTATTCTACTAAAGTTACGCACTTCCGAGCCCCATGTATCTTCTCTCTCGCGCGTGTTTGTCGGCCGATCTAAATGTGGAAGGGAGTGAAAAGAATAAAGAGTTAGAAAGGGTTCTTGATGTAAATATGCAAGAGAGAAAAAATATAAAAAGAATATAAAAGCAGTTAAGATAATTTAGAAATAGTATAAAATTTCTGATGTAAAATTCATTTCTATATTTTAGGAGTGGATTATTAGAAACTCTTAGAGATGGCCTTCTTAGTTCCTTCCAATACTTTTTTTAGGAATTGTAGAATTTTCATGTTTTTAGGAAGAAGAAAATTTTAGGTATTTTTGGAGATGCTCTGAGAAAGAATGCCAGTTTTAGTGTTTCCGAAAGGAAGAACTGAACAAAAAAAGATGTTTTGGCGCCTCTACTCTAGAGTCTATACCTAAAAAAAGATTGACATTTTGTAATGTTTAATAAATTTATTAAAGCCACTAACATGCAGCAAACTCCAATTAAAATTCGAATTAACAATGTCAAGTGAAAGGATTTCATGTCGATTTGATAGCTCAGTTCACTATATGTTAATAATTCACCCTTGGGACTATTTTGTCAAAAGCATAGTACAACCTGATATCAACTCTAAGTCTATTCTTCTCAGTTGTTGCTACTAATTTATCTGTTCCTGATTTTATACATTTGTCGTCTATAGCCTTATCCTGGAAAAAAATTGGGTGGACGATGGGTCTATTCCACCCCGCATGCGCCGATGGACTCCGCGTGACACCTAGTCTAATCAAACGAACAGCATGCGACCGTATGTTGCCGGCTCCCTTGGCTCCTCGTGTACACACACCACGCTCCACTGCGGCTCGGCTCAGGTGTGAGTGCGGCTTCTCCTGGAGTACACACTACACGAGCACACGACGCTGAGGCTGTCAGGCGGAGGTGGAGGCGACGCGCGACGGAGGTCTCGCATCTGCCACGCAGCAGCTCGTCATCCACCGCCATGCAGCACCTACCTGCCCTGCAGCCGTGGAGAGACTGCACACATCTCGGTGGAGAAGGAGCTGGGCGAAGGTTCCGCCGCCGTGCAGCGCAACAGCAGGTCTTCGAACGTGGCCTCCACTGTGAAGAACGCCCTCCCATCTCGTCTGCCCTCGCCATCTTCCTTCGCCTACTCACGGGAGGTATAAGCCTGTCGAGCTGGAGGCAGTGGAAGAGGTGGTCACCGATGGTAGGGCGGGGAAACAGTCGTCCACGGCCAGGAGAGACAACCGTGGCGTGGGATGGGGATCGCGAGGCGTGGGAATGGCACCGCCCGCGCCGCTTGCGGCCGCGTTCTTGCCTGCGACAACCGATTTGGAGCCAAACCTCCTGGGGTGTTTAGTTCCAAAAAATTTTGCAAAACAGATATCGTAACATTTTCATTTGTATTTAATAAATATTTTCTAATTATAGACTAACTAGGCTTAAAAGATATATCTTACAAACTACATGTAAACTGTGCAATTAATTATTTTTAATCTATATTTAATGCTTCATATATGTGTCTAAGATTGAATGTGACAGGAAATTAAAAAATTTGCAAATTTTTTTGAGAAATAAACAAGGAGGGCTGATTCGGAGCCAATCGAAAGGTGCCGTGCGATGAAGCCTACTTACACGTGGCAACAATCGGGCAGGAGGTCGCACGCGTGTGCCGCTGGACCCATCGCCCATCTAATTTTTTCCCTTGTCCTTCTGTTAAATAATATGCGTGGACTTGTCTAACTTTTCCCCCAAAAAATATCTTCTGTTTCTTGATCATTGTATGCAGTAGGCATATCTTGATCTTGTTACGTTAGTGCTACCTGCATATATAATTATTAGCTCGAAAATAAGATGGAGAGCTATTGATGCTTTTTCTCTACTCTCTATATCTAGTTTTGTAGAAGGAAAAAAAAAGAGAGGAGAAACAGAAACATCATCAGGCTGAAAATATGTGGAAATTAAAACCTGTGGCTTACAGAGAATAATTCATCGCTCCAGATTGTACGCACAGACTACAGAGCAGCACAAATGATCGATTGAAAATTTATGCGGCGCCGGCGCCGGCGCCTACAATTTTTTGTGGTGTGACAGTTGGGAGGACGGGGCCCGCCCGAGACGACCGTGTTGCGTGCCCAGGACGGCGACGGCTTCACCGGGTAATTTTCCATTGAAAAATTTTAGGTTTGGTTAACACTTTTGTTTGTAGTTGGTAATTATTATTCAATCATATATTAATTAAGTTTAAAAAATTTGTCTTGTAAATTATAAGTAAACTGTATAATTAGTTATATTGTTTATGTATATTTAGTATTTTATACATGCATTCAAAATTTTAATGTGATAAGAAATCTTGATTTTTTTTAGAACTAAACAAGGCCTATGCTACGCTCGTCGGTTTCCTGGGAGCATCTCCAACGGTTTTATATTTTATCTTTGGTAAAACATAGAGTTTGTCAAGTCTCAAATCAATATGAGGAGGAGAAAAAAAGTTACCTCCAATGGTTTGGCAAAAGAGTTGGCAAAACCCAAAATATGGACCCAGCGATTATATTTTTAGGCGAAAATTTTCTTCGCGCCGTCGACTCCAAGGTCCAAGCAACAGTCAGCAACAACACACAAACCCTAGGCACCATGGAAACCCAATGCACATACTGGAATGATGAATCCATGGCCATGGCATACGTGCCTCCACCACAGCCGGCTTGATGAAGATTGCCTCCCCCAGAGCCGGCGTTGATGTCCAGTGATGTGCAGAACCGAAAGATCGTGGCCTCCAACTTTTCACGGGAAGAAAACATAGCGGCGGTAGGGGAACCACGTGCAGGGCTATGCAATGCCAAGCGCAATACACAGTTGGCATATATGCTAAACCTAACTAGAAATTTGCCAAATTAACCAAAATGCAAAGCCCATTTGTCAAACCGTTGGAATGAAGTTTTTAAGACTTTTTTACAAAAATAAGAATGCAAAGTCCATTTGCAAAACTGTTGGACATGCTTAATAGCATGCTGTAAGCCGGCTAAATATTGAGGTGGAAGAGAAAGGAGAGGAGAAAGAATAGAAGCGGGCTATAAGCTTACAGCCGGCTCAGACACAAGAACTAATAAAGTTTACGAGAAAGACAGATGAATCATGTATTAATAGTAATTAGCTAACCAGTATATAAGTGAGCTAAAAAAACTAAAAAAACAACCTTATAATCAATAACTGACTATATTATTAATCTTGCTCTATCTTCAGCAATTTAGCTCCATTTGTACATACGCCAGACTCAAATAAATCGCCCATCTTTAATTTCAATTTTTTATTTCGCGTTTTCTCAAACAAAACAACATAGTACACCTCTGCTTGCTGCCCCTGGGCTTGCAAAATCTGGTGCCACTTACGGACAACGATCTTGCCTCCTGGTGGTTGTCCTCGCGTTTGCTGCTGCTGCTACCATGTATCACCAGGAAGGGCTTCGACGTGCTGGTGCTGCTGATCTAGTCTTGGATGTTGTGGAAGGAGAGCAATCGACAAGTGTTTGATGCTACATCGACAACTTCCCAGAACCTGGCTATTGCTATCAGCGCAGAGGGTAACCAATGGCTGCAAGCTGGTTACAGGGCGCTGTCGTGCTTTCTGGCGTCGCGTCGCTCAAGCTTGTAATTCGTTTGTGTTTGTGTGGGCGCCTGACACCTCGCCGAGGCAATCCGTTTCTTGTATTCCGAACCTTCTACCGAAATACGCGGTTCTCAAAAAAAAAAGAGAGAGAGCGCGCGCAAAATCCACAGCCGATCCGGTGGTGTCATTTAGGTCCTAAACTTCTAAAGTGATATTTGTAAGTCCATAAACTTAACAGACGGTATCATCTAGATCTCTAAACTTTCAAGGTAATCACCACACGTCTCTAAACTTAGCCACTGGTGTCATTCTAGTCCCTGAACTTTCAAAGTGATCACTGCAGGTTCCTAAACTTGGCAAGCGGTATCATCCTCGTCCAAATATGGTCTAACCTACTCTATAAGCTGTCATGAATCCAACATGTGTCAATTAATCAAACATTATTTGTCTAATATTTATCATGAAAATATAAATTATATAAAATAATTTACATCAACAAAAAATAAATTAAAGTGTTAAAATAATTTACACCAACAAATATATTAGGTTTAAACTAAAGTATAAAAGTAGTAAAATTAATTAAATATTTATATACCATTGATAGTATTATAAAATAATACTAAAATTTCTATATATAGTATTAAAAGTTTTCTTTATTAAAAGTTACTTCTAATTTTAGTATTATTTTTTAAAATTTTAATAGTACTATTATTCGTGCACTTGCGGGTCTTTTTTGCATGCCACCATAGGTGTCAAAAGGCTACTTCGATATTCGTGCATTTGCAGGTCTTTTTGCATGCCACCATAGGTGTCAACAATATCAAAACTCTTTCAAATTATATGTCCAAAATACAACTATTAGGCTATGTTTGGTATATCTTCTGGAAAGTGCTTCTACTGCCAAAATAGTTGAAAGCCAACTAAGTAGGTAGAACCAGAAGCTACTTTTGTATAAGCGGATGCTTTCACATTATACAATTTTTACAACATCTTCGACCTTGCTTTTGGCTTTTAGCTTTCTAATTTTCCAAATTGGTGAAACTAAAGAGACATTTTATAGCTATTTCATGTGAGATGGTAGGTTTTATGTTGTTTTAACCAAACAATTTACAACCTTTTCGCAACACATAACTTACAAAAGTTTTTTTTGATAGTTCACAACTCACAAATAGTTTTTTTACGGGTCATAGCTGAACCACAAAGACCCCTAACTTGGTCTAAGCCTTCAAAATCGGCTTGGCTAGTTTCCATGGGTGTGGATTTTTTTAAAACAATAATTCTCGTAGACTCCAAATTAGGTGTTCTATATATGAATTTTGATTGTCTCGATGAGAACACAAGTGAATTAATTATATATGCAATTTGACAAAGTTAGCAAAATTGGCCTAGCTGATCTTGGGAAACAATCAAGTAATTATGGTCATAGACTTTGGGACAAAGGCAAAAGCAACCAAACTAAGGGTAAGAGGCAAACCTAATGGTACCGTCTGAATCTCTAATACCACTTGATGGGAAATGGGGTGCCAAATCTTTTGTTAGGTGAAATAACTCTCGATTTATTGGAGACTAGACACACGCGATCTGCTTCTGATCACAAAGACCCAAATCCTGTAGTCGCAACATCAGTTGTTTATATGGTTATCAAATGTGCAATGCCCAAGTTGACCTCACCATGAAGGTTAATATACCTGCATACAAATTGAATAACACAAGCAAGAACACAATCTCATATATTTCTAATATAGATTAAACTCTTTTGTTGGGATTTCACAAACCAATGAACAACGAAACAATATGATGACAGGTTGATCTAAGCAAAACCCAAACCCTATCTTGACGACACCTACTAAATATAAAGTGTTACGGAAAACCAAGGACCCCTGGATGCGTGACTAATGGATTCGAATAGGATACAGGACACAACAACCCAAAATATGGTGATGCAAAGTCAGGTTACATTGACACTCAACGGTGCCTGCGAGATGGTGTTCCAATGTTCCATCAAGTTTCATTGCTTAGAATAGGACTTTGGTGGTTCTTCCTGATTTACCCAAGAGACGATACCCAACCTAATTTAATAACCATATTTTTTTTTACTTTGATCTTTGTTGAATGAATTTGTTATCAGTTGAAAATGGATGTAGTAGTGTGGTAACTGAGATAATCTTAAAGTATTATAGAGGAACAAAAGAGTCTGTTTTGTTTTAGTTTTGTCCATGTATAAAGTGTTTTTATACACTTGTGACGACCAACGAGTTTTGATCTCCATGACAACCGAGTGATGGGTAACGAAAACAGACAAAGAGACTTGTAGAACGAACCAAAGAAGGAAGAAAGTCTCTTTTAAGGTAGATAGATGTAGGAATTTCGCTTGTCAATTGGAAGTACTAGATCTGTCCGAAAATAATCGCACATCTCACTCTTTGTGAGAAGTTAAACTTTTAAAATTTGATCAAACTTATATAAAAATACATAATATTTATAATATATAATAAGTATCATTAGATTAAATTATATTTGAAGTATACTTTCATAATATATTTATTTGAAAAAAATAAATTTTGATAGTATCTTCTATTTCTAGACAAATATTAAAAAAGTTTGATTTCTCGATAAACAAAATGTACATTTATTTTGGAACAGATGGTGCAGTGAAAAAGCATTTGTCCAAGCAGCCTAAAAGACGCGTGGCGGACGGAAGTCAACCTCCGCTGGCGGCATGGCATGTGTGACCCGGCCGACGAGCCGAGATTTCAACATCAGCGGCGGTTATTCCGTGCGCGTCTCTGGGGCAGGCAGGAATGTGGTCCGATCCCGTGCAAACTGAACAAGTCAAAATTCAGGCTCCAAGCAACAAGCAGCAACGAGACCTCAACAAATGTCGTCGATCGGGAAAAGCTAAGGGTGATTAATGGTGACGACAAGCTAGGCCAAAGTCACCCGGCCACTTGGGGTGATCCATCCATTTGGAGAACAATTCCCAAAGCCAAAACTTTCGGGGGAGCTTGCTGAAAGATCAAAAGCTAGCTAGCTGCTGAAAGATCAAAAGCTAGCTAGCTGCTCCTCCTGCGGCTCTTAGCTTGCTTGAGAGAAGAATGTAGAACTTAATTCTCTTGCAAAAAGGGAAAAAAAAAAGAGAGGAAAAGGAGAGTAAAAGGAGCTGGCCAGGAATCCAAGTTAGGAACACATTTTACATCATTCGTTCAGCCCAAGAGAATATAATTTTCCTTCTATCTAAAGATTATACTATATTACTCTTCTGTTTTAAAATAGAGTGCACTTCTAAAATTTGTATTGAAATATAATATATTCTACATAATAACTATGTTTCGATTTGATAAAGTTTATTAAAAAGAAAGACTTGATTTAAGAAGAAACTATATGATTAGAATAACTTATGGGTACATGCATCATTTGAATGTTTTCTTAAGTTGTCTTAAAAATTTTAGATGACAATGTATTACAGGACAGAGAGAGCACATATCCTCTCTCTTAGCTCCATTTTTCCTTTTTATGTTAAAGCAATCGTAGCCTAGCAGGCTAGCCCTTTCATTAGTTAGCATGATGGAAAAGGCCGGCAAGAGCGAGAGGTCTAAACTCTAAAGAGGAGGTAATATAACGCATGACGTTAGCTTAATTAGCTAGGGCCGGCCAATCAATCAATCAATTTGTTAATGATGATCCATTGGCTGGGCGCGTGCGCGGCATCGCTGTCTTATCTGGGACTGGGACTGGGACTGGGACCATGCTGCTTGTCTTATTCGGCGCGCTCTCTTGCTTTCCATGCTCTCCGCCGCACAGTTTGTGCACAGGTCGGTCGTCGCCATTGACGTACTCTTCCCTTGGACCGGCCACCTTAGCTTCGATCCAATTCATCCACCGCTAATAGACGCATGATTCAAACGTGCTGTATACGTACATACGTGTCGTGATGATCTCTTCAACAACTATGTTAGCTAGTTTAATTATCCTGTGTTACTTATAGATAAATGATAATAATTCCTAATAATGCTTTAAGGTTAAGTAACTCAAGTACTATTAGGAGAAAGCAACAATGGAAGGGTACTTAACTTACTTTAAGGTTTAGAGTAGACATATTATATTATTATACTGTACACAAGTTGTTTCAGCTCGTAGCATGTCCGTAGTAGCAGCAACTAGCAACAAATACACATATCCTTGGAGCGAAATATAATAACAAGTTGTAATTGTAAGCAAGATGAATACTAAGGTGAAGAAGAGAAGAGAAGAAAGAGAGAAGCGGGTTCTAAACTTCACATCTTGCTTAGACACAAGAACTAAACAAAGCAGCTTATATTAATAGTAAAGAGCTAACTACTATATAGGTGGACTTAGAAATATGTGAGCTAACTACTTGAGGGTGTTTGGTTGGCCTCCAAATCTGGCTTTTTGCTTGATTGGGCCAGGTCTATGGTGTTTGGTTGCCTGGCCAGCCCCTGGAGCCAGGCTACATCTGGCCTGCCGTACAGCCAGGGCCAGGCCCAAGTAGAAACACCAGGTTGGTGTTTCTTCTGGAGCCAGGCTCCGGCTGGCTCCGTGATTCATTCCCGTCACCTCTTGGTCTTCACTCGCGTTCTGTTTCGCTACTAGTCCTCTTCACCGGTGGTGACTAGTCAGCTATGGTGGTGTTCGATAAAATATGTGAGACCCGGTAACCTTACCAGAAGAGAGAAGAGGTAATTTTGTGCAAAACAAGATAGACAACCAAACACACCAAATGCTAGCCAGGCTAGTACAATGTATACAACCAAACAACTACGAATTGGCCTAGTTAGAACAGGCTAAAGCTAGCCTGGCTTAGTTTTGCTATCCAGACTTGTATAGAAAACGAACCAAACACACCCTATATAGGTGGACTTAGAAATAGGCTCCAAAGATCCTTCCAGTTAGCAGATGACTATATTATTATTAGCCTTGTTCTTATTACATGTGTAGAACAGGATATGATAGACGATAAACGAATTATATTGCCAAGTCGACCACCGCTAATAAAGCGTTTTGGCTCACACATGAGGGGTGTAGCCCTAAACCTACGTCCCTAACAAATCTGTCCAACTGTACTCCTCTTTGCTATCTGGTGATGCGATGAGGTTCCCTTCCTACAAAAGCTTGCTTAAGCACGCCCACACATCAATATACTGCTGCACGTTCAGGCATTAGCACCGATTGGGAAGAGCTTGTTGCCCCGGTTCCCGAGCCGGTGCTGCCCTTCCGGGACTAAAGGCCCACCCTTTAGTCCCGGTTCAGGGCACCGGGGCTCAGGGATGCGAACAAATCAGCTATACTGATGTATAGGAATACAAAGTTATTTGTAATTGATCACCAACATGATGCCTTGCTATAGAATCATCAAGATGCTAGAGTTTTACCTTGCAATAGGATCATATCAAGATTCAAGATGTTGGAGTTGCATTCGATAGTGCTTACTCGCTTCTTGAGTTCAAACTTCAAACAAAGCCTTCCGTAGATTTATGCGTTCTTGAACATTCTCACCAGAAGACATTTAACCAAGATAGCCCACTATCTATAGCTTTTTTGACCAATAGAAATGACCACTTACTTAGATATGTGTTTTTATCTATTTATTAGCATGGCCTTTATACTTGAGTGTACTGGTTGAGCAATGACAATTACCATCAACTAGTGATATTGTAGCAACCATAACCGTTTGAGAATTACCAGACAACTCGTCCTTTAGAATTGGAGCTAATTCCACATAAATGAAAAGGTCCCATTGAGTAACATCAATACCTATTGCATTATGACAGGGAACATAGGGAAGGCGACCTTTATTACTCCATCTATTCCAAATTATAAGTCACTTTAATTTTTTTTGCATCAAATTTGCTATGTATCTAGACATAACGTATATCTAGATACATAAGCGACTTGTAATTTGGGAAGGAGAAAGTATTTTGCTTGCCTATGGCATTATTGCAATTTGTTAATGCTAGGGGTGAAACATACTTGTGTTTCCTATTTAGTGTGCTCTTTCTCTAGCGTATCATTATGTTGGTTCTAAAAGTTGAGTAGCTAATTGAGTTGTGCTTGTTATGGTAGTAAGGATGAAACAATTATAGCTCTACAAATGTGGGTTTTGAGCTAACTTTGTGTGACATGTTTGGTGAGATAGCCACCAGTGGTGGAAGAGAAGAAGTTGGAGGAAGGGAAAAATAGAAGGGAGAGGAGTTTAGACTTAGTTTTGTATACCTATTTTCTTGCATTCTGTGTTTACGTCAACGGTTTATACACAAACTACATCCGTAAAGTCATAGCTCATGGGCCAAGCAAGCACGTTGCAGGCCTGACTTCGGACTATTCTATGACATGGCTTTGAGTCTCATCTATAAACCTGACTCCTCATGTACTGGGTCTCACTCCTTGGGCTTCATCGAGTCATGGGCCATGACATTCCCTTAGGCTTGAGCACTAGTTTGCCCGCAAACTAGCAAGAGTGGAAAACACCGTTTCGCAACATTTAGATTCTCCTAGGTGGCCCAATCATCAGGAAAACCAACGAAGAAGAAAAAATAGAATAGGTGAATGGCGAACTTGATGCAAACATAGTGATAATAGTTCAACAGGATAGCTAGCAGACACTAAAAGGAACACGTTAATCCAAGATGAAAAATTTTCGTCACGGATCAAAAAAATCCATCAATATGCAACATCTATAATGGTTTTAGATATGATCATGGATTAACTCTCATGACAATTTACTAAAAACCACCACAGGTTAACAGAATTAGTGACAATCTTAAACCATCACGATAGAGCTCGAGGCCTAGTTAGCCTAGCCAGCCCATTTCAAGTCATGAAATAATCATCATGGATGAATTTCTATGTCATCATGGATGCTTACTTGGACGATGACATAGTATTTTGACCTATTTAATAACAACCCAACATCAAAGACTCCATTCAGTTCCAAGCAGTAAACTTTAACTCCTATCACATCAGATGTTTGGACACATGCATGAAGTATTAAATATAGAAACACAGCTAGAGAATAATTTGTGAGACAAGTTTTTAAGCCTAATTAGTCTATGATTGGACACTTATTGCTACAGTTATAAATATGCTACAGTACTTATTAAACTTTACTCCCTGCAACTAAATATGCCCAAAGATGACCAATTATTAGCCTATTTTCAGCCCATTTGCAATCTGTTTCAACTAATTTGCAATATATTTTCAGTCCATTTTATTGAATCACAGTTAGCCCACACTATTTTTTATGACCCATTCACTATTATATGCTTTAGGTTTACCCCCATATAAATCAAATTGGTGGATACAAAGATAAAAAAAATTAGCAAAACCAATTATAACGGTCTGCACATTAGTTTGGTCAGTACATATACAAACATATATTGATTTTTATCCGGCACTAACACGATGAGCCCTGGCACAACACTAAAAAGCATGGTCCAGGCACGACACGGTCCGGGGATAGTGCCGTGCCTAGGACGCAACTTCAGCCCGCAGTGCCGACACGGGCACGGCACGGCTAATGGCTGGCACGACGTCGGCCCGATTATTTCCACCGTCTGATGCTCTAAGGATAGATCATAACCGTTGGATGTATTTTGAGCCATATATATAAACATCACACTGCCCTTCCAACACTAACTCCGCAGCTGGTGGCATGTGACACATCCTTGCTCCTCCAACTTTGAACAGTTGAACACCTCTGTCTCTCGCTCACTTAGCCAGTGGCCACGAAGATCCTAGGCCACTCCCTTCCCTGCTCCCTATGTCTTGTACTACCCTCTAGACATGGCTGCAAGACGCGGTGGTGAAAGGTCCTAATATGGCTAGATGGGGGGGAGGGGGGTGAATAGCCTATTTAAAAATTCTACAAACTCACTAGAGCAAGAGGTTAGTAAATAAGAAAGCAAATTTTTTTTGCTCTAGCTTTAATGGGGTGTTTGCAAGCCACCTAACCGACAATTCTAGTTGTTACAATCGCTACGCACACAAGAACTTAAGTCTCTACAAGTTACACTAGTAAGCTTAACTACACAAAGTAAGACTAGCAACTAAACTAGTTACACTGCTTTGCATTAAGTAAATGGAGAGAAATGGATATTTATACCACCGTGTAGGGGATGAACCAATCACCAATATATGAACAATCAAGCACCGGGAGAATGCTAATCAAACACAAATTGAAACACTGATTTTTCTCCCAAGGTTCACGTGCTTACCGGCACGCTACGTCCCCGTTGTGTTGACCAACACTTGGTGGTTCGGCGGCTAAGAGGTGTAGCACGAACCTCATCCTTACTAAGACACCACAAGAACCTACCCACAAGTGAGGTAACTCAATGACATAAGCAATCCACTAGAGTTACCTTTCAAATCTTCGCCAGAGAAGGTACAAAAACGCTCACAATCACTGGAAGATGGCCACGAACAATCGCCAACTCATGCTAATGCTCCTTCGCTGCTCTAAGCCGTCTAGGTGGTGGGAACCACCAAGAGTAACAAGAAAACCACAGCCACATCAATCTCCAAGTGCCACTAGATGCAATCACTCAAACAAATGCACTTGGAATCACTCCCAATCTCACAAAGATAGTTAATCTATGATGGAGATGAGTGGGAGGTGTTTGCTTAGGCTCACAAGGATGTCAAGTAGTCAAGAATGCCAAGAGTGTGAGCCCCAAGCCGGCCAACAACTATTTATAAGCCCCTCAAACAAATAGAGCCCATGGCTCTTTCACTGGACAGAAATCGGGGCCACCGGATGCTCGAACCCAGCGTCTGGTCCTCCAGATGACAGCCATGTGTCAGCTTTTGAAACTCACACATCGATCTCTAATGGTCACTTTCAAACCACCAGACGCGGTCAAGTGGGTACCGGACGCATCCGGTGCACACTGGACCCATACGTAGAGAGGGTGTTTTTCGCGCGGGGTCACTGGACGTAGACCACCGGACGCTCTCCTGCATCTGATGCCGTTTGTCAGAAAATAGATGCTTGCATACATGCTGACGTCATGCTCCACCGGATGCTTGAACAGTGTCTTGCCTACGTTCGATGCGAGCGTCCGATGCTCACTCTACACCCACGCTAGAAACTGACAGTACAACAGACGCTTGGGTCAGCGTCCGATGCTGCCAATACCTGCGTCTGGTGAGTGTTTCTCCCGCGACTTCTCTAAACTTTCCACTGGCGCAATAGAAAATATGCGTTTCATTTTCTCAAAAGCGTCGAGTCCCGCCTTGCAAGCTCGACGGGAGGGAGAGAGGAACCCAAACCCCTCTCTACCCTTCAAACTCCACCTCCTTCTTAAAATGTGCCAACACCACCATGTGTGTACCAACATGTGCAAGTGTGTTAGCATTTTCACAAACATTTTCTTCGAAGGAGTTAAGTTAGCTCACTAGGTTCTAAATGTATGCATAAGAACAATGACACCTAGTGGCACTCGATAACTACTTAGCCGAAGATTTCTCCTCTTTATAGTATGGCTATCTATCCTAAATGTGATCACACCCTCAATGGTGTCATGATCACCAAAACTAAAACCCTAAGTAATACCTTTGTCTTGATCTCCATAGGGTTTCGTTCTTCTCTTTCTTCATTTCCATGTTGAGCACTTGATCATCTTGTGGTCATCACAAACATCACCATAATGATCTCTTGCTCCATTACTTGACATGTACCAACCTCATTAAGTCTGTACACACTTAGTATAGAGATTAGTACTAGGATTTCATCAATTATCCAAAACCAAACTAGGGCTTTCAGGTGGCCTAGCGCAAGGTGCAGCTGCTGTGGTGGTGGTTGTTGATAGACACTAATGCTCATTTTTATCCATCAACTATTGCTTTATATGACATGATATGAACCATGAAGCATAGTTTTAGGGTTTGAAACTAACGAGTTCCACGAGTTTTGGTGAATCTATATTTTACAAGGGTTAAACTGGAAAAAGACTAGAATCACCAAATATAAGTATCTCAAATGATGAATTGGAGCACACCATTGCAAAGAGCTCATCAAGAAACATTAAATAGAGTTTTCATTCACAAAAATTGGAGTTCACACGGCAAAGTTACGCCTTCCAGAAGATTGCAAATGGGCTTCCACACTAGTACAGAGTAAATTGGGCATATCGCCCTCATCCGGACTCCGTTTTCAATGATCCAGGACTTCTTGGAAAGCTAACGAAGTGATCTATCGGCCCATCAAAGCCCACCTAGCATTAAGCTAGGCCGGCCAGCCCCACATGTAAGGCCGTCCGGCCTGCCCTAGAGTCTTCTCGCGCCGTGCTTCTTTAGGACTCTTCCACCACCTCCAAGGATGCATCTCCACCCTACATTAAGGTCAGTTTGATCCAAAGGCTACAGTTCATCCCACCAGACTATATAAGCAGAGGCAGACCCCTGCTCAGATCATCTCCTTCATTTGCTACATCCAGAGTAGAAATTACGGTTTCATCAAGTAGAGATGTAGAGGTCCCTCGAGATGATCGTCTAGTTCTAGCTCTTCTAGTTTATCTTCTAGTTCTATTTCTAGTTCATCCAGTTGAAGTTGTCTAGTTCATCATCTAGTTAATCTAGTTATAAACTAGAGAAGAGGGAGAGAGCCAAGGAGGAGCCGGATCTGTCAGATCTTCCTCAACATTGTACATTTGTAGCAGCCGGTTCATCTTTGGGCAATCTCTAGGTTCTTTAGTTTTATAATTCCTGAGTTCTTTCTTCAATTTCCATATTTACTTTTAATAAGTTATTTATTAGATTCTCACTTGAATCAAGTGCTCTAGTTCTTTGATACGCTAGAGTAGTAATTAATCGGTTAAGCATGGTGCTTAGTCTTGCAATTATCTGGAATTGCACCCAATCCAGTGGATTGTTGTGGTAGCCCTAGGATCATGACAGTCCTGATAGCCAACGTATCCCACCATGTTTGGATTGGTGTTTGTAGGACCATAGTCAAAACTTCCTAGCCCCCTTCTCATTCCTTTCCGTTGTTAGTGTTCTGATGTCCCAAAATAAGTAACGCTAAAGTAAACCCTAATTCCTAGATCAATCTATAAAACTCTTAGGAACATTCCTCTCTCCCTCCAAAATCATATATATAGTTATCCTTGGGCAATCTAATCTCAACTTGTACACTTTGCGTTCCCCGTGAAAAATCGATACCTTGGAATACTCCCGGGTGAAAGCTACATTGGTATCCGTGTGCTTGCGGATTTTTCTATTTGCGTTTAAAATACCCAACAGTGGCGCGGCAGCATGGTGGCCTCACGCAAGACGTAGCCACTGCAACGATCACTTCTTCCCTCGCATGGCTATACGACAGCGGTGGTGCCTGTCTTCTCCTCGAGGCAAGGCGCGACGAGCTCCTCGGCTCCTCTCGAAGCCACGGGCCGACACGGGCATGGTTGGTCACCATGTGTATCGGCACGACATGACACGGCTAAGCAGCCATAGTGTCATGCTGGGGCCAAGAGTTCGGCATGGTGGCCCGAGACGACACGACACAGTAGAATATAGTGTCGTGTCGTGCTAGGGCCGAGCCGCCCGTTTGGCCAAATTCACAACCATACAGTTAGCCTAAGCATCACATTCCTTTCACAATCAAAACAAAATTAATCATGACCACAATCATGGAAAAGACATCTCATATTTAATACTACTTGATCCATCCCAAATTATAAGATGTTTGACTTTTGTAACACCAAGTTTGACCATTCGTCTTATTCAAAATTTGTGCAAAATATCATTTCTTTTGCCGTGGCTTGGTTTATTAATAAAAGTTCTTCAACAATGACTTGAATTTGACTATGTTCGCACAAATTTTTTGAGAAGACGAGTTATCAAACTTGGGGTAAAAAAAGTCAAACATCTTATAATTTGGGAGGGGGGGGGGGGTCAAAGTACTTAGCACTAAGCTACACATCTCCCACAAAAACTATCGTGTTCATACACTGCTTGGCAACATTTAGATTCTCCTAGGTGGCCCAATCATCAAGAAGGGCAGACCAACAAAGAAGGCAAAATAGAATAGTTGAATGGTCAACTTGATGCAAATATATTGATAATAGCTTAATAGGTTAGTTTGTAGACACTACAAGAAACCTGTTAATCCAAGGTGAAAAATTTCTGTCACGGATCAATAAAAAACCATCACTATGCAACATCTATAATGGTTTTAGATATCATCATGGATTGACCATCATGGATTAACTCCCGTGACTGTTTACTGAAAACCATAACAGATTAGTAGAATTAATGACAATCTTAAACCGTCATGATGAGTCCGAGGCCTAGTTAGCCCAGCCAAAGCCTATTTCAAGTGACGAAATAATCACCATGGATGAATTTCTATATCATCGTGGATGCTTCCGTGGATGATGAGTGGCATTCTAGCCTATTTAATAACAGCCCAATATCAAAGATGACCAATTATTAGCCTATTTTTAGCCTATTTGCAATCTGTTTCAACCCATTTGTAAGATATTTTCAGTCTATTTTATTCAGTCACAATTAGCCCACACTACTTTTTATGACCCATTCACTATTATATGCTTTAGGTTTACGGCCCATATAAATCAAATCGGCGGATACAGAGATAAAAAAATAGCAAAACCCGTTATAACAATATGTACATCATTTTGGTGAGTACAACATATGCAAACATACAGTTAGCCTAAACGTAGCTTCCCTTTCACAATCAAAACAAAAATCAGTCTAGGACCACAATCATTGAAAAGCCATCTCATATTCACTACTACTCAATCCATCCCAAATTATAAGACGTTTGACTTTTTGTAAGTGCAATCAAGCCGTAGTTGTGGATTTTGGTGATAATGACCATACAATTAGAGGACTAATTTGATTTATTGAGATGACAAGTAGGTAAAATAAGAATGAGGATAACATATGAGATGTGAGATGACAAAAACCCAAATTACCAAATGATGTGGTGATGGACTCAAAAGTCGTTTAAATTCTTTGATATTTGATCTTAAGTTTAGGCTATGCCGCACTATAAAGAGGGATGCAAATTTAGTTGGTCTGGGGAAGTGTTAGCACAAAAAAAAGGTCTTCGTGTTACACACTCGAAGGCTCTGAGAGACCGTTTAGAAGCTAGAGTTCTTGATCTCCTGAGCCTTAACGTATGAACTGAGCTTGATGATTTAGATCTGCAGCGTGCTAGTTAATTTGACATGTAATTGACAAGGAGAAAAGCTAATGTCAAATTATGGAACCTGTCAGTTGTTTCCAGACAGTTCTAGAATATATGGCTTAAAATAGCCGGTGATCGGAGAAAATGGACTAAAAAGTCAACTCCTACAATATCTCAATAATGATAGATTATGACATTCGTTATTTATTGATTTATTCGTTTAAATTGCTCTTTAATGCAAGTTGAGTGATCGAGTTATGAGCGAAGGTAACTGGATCAACTAATTAATCTATACACTGTTTATGTAAAACAGATAGCTTATACATATTTATTATTTTATTCATTAAATAAACAATAACTTATCAAAACTGGTCTAAAGGCCTACGGTCTTAATAGTTACTTTTATAAATGCATTAAACTTATATTCACCTCGTCTAAAGGCCAGTGGGTTTCAACAAATTCAACACATATTACTAGTTCATTTAATGTGCTAAACAAATCCCCATGCATGTACTATTCGTTTAAGTCTAACTGGATCAGCTATTTAGCCTATGCAGGGTTCATGAAGCACGAACAAGATCTATCTACTTGATCATGATCAAACTTGGATTAATTTTCAGATTAATTATGATTGAATAGATATCTCAAACGCACAACACGTAACAATCAAGATCAATAGATTAGTTAATATAAGTTTGCTTGATTATTTGATAATTAATCATTTATTAAAATTTATTACGACCAAGGTTAAAGCTTAATCTAATCTGTCAAATCTTGATTGGGCAAGATAGTGTTGTAATAAATAAATCATTAACTATAAACAATATTAATAACTTAATGAACCTACCAAATAGCCAATCTGGTAGAGCCGATAACTAGCTTAGATAAATTATTTATAAAAGATTGAAGTAATGCAGCCTTACAAATAAGATCTAAACCGATAACTAGCTTAAATCAAGCATAACACGAGATCAAACGATGCAGCCGTGATTAACTAGATATGAACCATGACAATACTTACAAGCAAATCGAAGGTTGAAATCAACCGATGCAGCTCGATTTGCTGAAGATTTTGTCGAGATCTATTATTACTCCGACTCGTAAGGTTGGTGGCTGGAGCCAAAAAGGTTTTGTATTGAATTGTGGATTATCCTTTACAATGATCGGGTCTTTGCTATTTATAACCTAGAAACCTAATCACATGTCCTAACAATATACGATTACTAAAAATAAAAGTGACTGTACTCCATTTAAATAGTTTTAAGTAGGATTATTATAACACTCCAAAAATTTGAATTTGAAATTTTAGTTTAAATTTGATTTAAATTTAGGCTTAGTTTGAATTTTTTTGGCATTTATTAAATAATTTACAAAAAATAAATAAAACGAAATATAAGATAGAAACATATTTGTATGCATTCATGCTGCTGCATAATTTTGGTTTGATTTATATTTATTTGCGTGTGCTTGTTTTATTTTGTTTGGAGGCAAGAAAGAAAAATAGGAGAACCTATTTACAAAAAAAAGAAAAGCTTCACCCCTCCTCTCTCTTGGGCCGGATTTCCCCCCTCTCGGCCCAGCGCCCCGCGCCTCCCCCTCTCTCCCGCCTTCTGCCCGAGTGGGCCGCGGCCCAGCCGTGCAGCAGTAGCACGCAGCCCAGCAGCCTGGCGCCCGCGCCCTCTTCCACGCTGACGGGTGGGCCCCACCCGTCAGGGTCACCCCTACCTCCGGCCGGATCGGAGCCGGACTCGCAACCGACTCCGACTTCCGTGTCACGCGTGGATCGAGGATCCCCGGGCCACCCGCGCGCAATAAATAGCGCCGCACCGCCGCCGCACGCCCCCTACGCAACCCTAGCCGCTTTTCCGAGTCGCCAAGACGCCTCCGAAGCTCGCAGCGCCGCCGCCGAAGTCGCCGCGACCTTGTCGCCGTCGAGCTCAACGCTCCGCCACCGTTCACCCCGTGGTGAGCCTTCCCCGAGCTTCGCCTCCTCGCAACGATCGTGTAGATGGCCTCGGCGCGTCTCCTCCCCCTCTCTTTCACGCGCTCGCGCTCGCCGGAGCGCCTCGCCGCTGCTGCCGTGCGACCCGCTCGCCTCGGCCAACCCCGGCCGCAACCCGCGCGCGCATCGCGCTCGCCGCACCGCCCGCGTCGCGCCCGTACCCTCCGCTCGCCTCGCCGTGCCCTACACCGCCGCCACGGTGAGCTTCGGGCTCATGCTCATGGCGCCGTCGCTCACCGCACCGCCCGACCGGCGCCCCGTCCCAGCGCCGCGCGCCTCGCCCCCCGCCCGCTTGGCCCGGTCCACCGTGGACCGGTGCACTCCGCGAACGCTCCCGGTCCACCATGGACCCGCCAATCGCGAGCCGCCACATGGCCAGCCAGCTCGGCCACCCGCGCGCCCCCTGGCCGTTTTACAAAAAGGCCCCTGCCTTTATTTAAAATCAACCCGCGATCCAGCTCTGTTATTCTTTCATTCAAAATATGCCCCTGTTTTTACAGTTTAGCCCCTGCAGCCATCGGTATTTGTAGTTTTAATCCAAATCTCGTTTTAATTAGTTTTAAGTATGAAAAATAGTTCAGCTAATCTGCAGAATTGCCATCCAACTTGTTTTAGTCATAACTTTTGCGTCGTAACTCCGATTTAGGTGATTCTGGTCGCTATAGTTTCGTATCGTCGAGTAGAATACAGTAGTGCAGTTGCTTTTTGTTTTCGAATGCTTTGGTGTACTGTTTCTGATTAAGCTTGTTTGCTTGCATGTATTGCTTCGATTGTGTGATGATTGTCGCGTATAGCCAACGAGACGCTTGTGAAGGAAGAGGATCAGGATCCCGCTGAGTTCGAGCAACCCGACTACGATCAAGGCAAGTGCAGACACTGTTTGATCATTTTGAACCTACTCATTAATGTCATTTACTTTCCATGCATGTGTCCAATGAATGCAAACCCTAAGGACCTGACTAGCTTTACTTACTATTACTTGTTCACCTGGGGTTATGTATGTGGGTACACTAGGTTATACTAGGTATGCTTAGCTGCTCTACTCATCTTATACACATGCCTAAACAAGTAATACTCTCTACTCAACTTGATGCTTAATCTATGCTGAATCTTTGGTCACTGCGGTGATGGCGATGTTGGATGCTTACGAGCATCGTGATGATGGTGGTGACAGGGGGAGCGGGTACTGTTGGTGGTCCGGTTGCGGGGCGTACCCGTCTCTACTCTCCGTAAGGACTTAGTCATGGAGTGGCCCCCTGGGACATGCAGTGCGGCTCCAAGCTATATGGCTCTGGCTTGACTAATTAGCAGGACCTCCGCTAATAGAGTGTTACTTTCTGGGTAGGTGTGAGGAAGTAACTTGGGTAATGTATATTAAGACATCGGTTGCTCGGTACGCCATGGCTATGGGTATCGACTGCCGAGCGCCCTGGCAAAAACTTACGAGTGGCATCCTATTAGTTGGACCCTATGAAAGGTCTCGTAGTGAGACCCTGCCTGCTAACCTTGGCAGTGTTTTGGGGAGTCATGACCTCGGGCAAATGGGAATCATGACTTGGAGTGAACGTGCACACCTCTGCAGAGTGTAAAACTGATATATCAGCCGTGCTCACGGTCACGAGCGGCCCAGACTCTCACATGATGAGCAAATTGGATTCACTGGTTACTTGGAGATGGAGCTTGGCGAGGTTGCTACCTCGTGTTTTGGCAGAATGGCTATTCCGTGTCGGCAGAATTGCTATCCTGTGTTAATAATTGGGGTTAATCCCTGGACTATAATAATTATTTGGATAGTCTTTTAAAAGATGCTAATTTCTACTTACACTAATTAAGGGTTGGGTTTATGCTACTCATAATTAGTAGTAGGTTGTTCTAATAATAGTCATAATTAAAAGTGATCAACTAAAATGCTACCGCAGTCAAACTAAGTCAGCTTTACCTTGTTTTAAGCTTTGCATGTCATTACTTACCGTCTATACTTGCTGAGTTCGACATGAACTCACCCTTGCTATAATCATTAGAGGTTGCTCGGATGATCTGGAGTACAATTGTGATTTCCCTGAGGACTACCCTGAGTCGCCTGGTTGTTAGGCTCGTGTGGTTCTGCCGTCGACCTTCCTGTGGCGAGGTGGTCCTGCTACGTCGGTGTCTAGTTTCCCCTTTCTTTATGGAACAATTTAGCTTATGTTTCCCCTTCGCACTTTGATATACTTTTGGCTTGTAATAATGGTACTTTGACTCTCATTTATGTAATACGTTTGAACACTGTGTTTTGTACCATTGATGATGTCGATCCATGTGTGTGAATTTGAGATCCTGGCGCACATGTGATTTGGCAACCGAATACTCTTTCACATCTGGGTGTGACAGAAGTGGTACCAAAGCCGTGTTGACCGTAGGATCACGCAGCCTAGTTAGAAACAGCCGTTAGTATGTCCCTTTTGGGTGAAATACACCACTGGATCTATTAACTAGTTTACTAACCTGTCTCTCATTAGACTTTATCTATTAGCCTTATCTACTTACATTTACTAACAGTTCAGTTTTATTCACTTGCTTCTTGCATTTATTACCTTGTAATTATTTATTACTTCTTTCTTCTCATATTGCATTTATATACTTGTTTCAAGTTTTATTACTTACTATTTGAACTTTTCTTTCATACCTTGTTATCATTCTACTCATATTACCTTCTTGTTCCTTGTTTTTCAATTATTACTAGAATTATGCTTTATTTCTGCCTTGTTAACAATTTCATTCCCTTGCTTTACTTTATACCTTCATTACTTGCTTTCATATCTTACCATAAATACCACCAAAGTTCATATTTCCATCCACTGTATAATCTTGGTTCATCTTCATTACACATACACCGTTACCTTCATTTATGTCATTCATATCTTTATCATTGTCATGATCTATTAATCGTTTCCTGCATGTCTATGATCTTATGCATAAGTAGACTCGCCATTTGACCTGCCGCAAGAGCGTCATTTGTTTCCGTCCCATTCAAGCTGTGGAGTTCCCGTTGACTGGTCGTGTTGATAACATCGAGTTCCAGCGTAGCTAGCATCCTGATGACGGTGCTAACCTCCAAGACACGGAACCTTATGAAGGACAGCAACCACCCCAAGCTCTGGTGGTGCATGGAAGGGCGCCTTGCTGGGTCGCTAGAGGTGACGATCCCTTCGGTGATGACGATGACGACGATGATGATGAGGATGCCCTTGGAGGACCTGGAGGACCTGGAGGTCAAGATGGAGTATCGCAGCGAGCACTGGAGTCACCCGGAGTACTCGGTGTTCTGGAAGGTCTGGGCACACGTCGGCAGGCCTAATCCGACGCTGAGAGTACTGAGGATCATGTCTATACATGAAGCTGTGGCAGAGAGGTCTACTCAGATGGCGGGCATCCATGATGCTGCTCGTCAGGCTTTCTACGCATACCGTGATCACTTCTTCGAGGACATCAACCAGGATGCACGTCGCTACTACCCTCGCCGTCTCCGTGGAGAGTTGGCGATGACTATTGTTTCTACCACTGATGAGCAGAACCCCCGCATGCATAGGACTGTTAAGCTGATGGCGGTCACCAACACCGAGCTCAACATTTCACTAGTGGAGCTGAAGCAAGTGCGAAAGGAGCTGGATGATGCCAGGAAGAGGATAGCGCAGCTGAAAGCTCAGATCACTGGAGTGCCATCGCCTTCACCTCACTGGTCTGCTTTCTCTCCGCCTCGTGAAGACCCAGCCTATGGAGATGCCAGCGCTCGTACTACCATAGAATAGGAGTTATTCCCAGCTTAGTAATAAATAGTGCCACGCTTAGAACGTTAGCACGATCTTAGTTATGCGAGTCTAGTGTTTAGTGGTTTGCTTATAGTGCTTTGCTTGGTTTGTGTGAGAACTTGATTTATTATTGTGTTAATGGTGTGATTTGGTTCTTTGTAATGAGTGCGATGAGTTGTGGGTTATGTCCACAACGCATCAAGAACAAGATTTAGTTTAAGTTAATATGAGATAGTTAGTTTGGGTTATCTTCGGTCTCCTTTATTTGTGCTTTATCATATTTCATATCGCTTTATCTTATCAGTCTTACTTTATCATGATCAGTTCATTATCTATGTATTCCATCTGTTATGAGTACTGTGTTATATCAACTAAAAAAAGGGAAGTTACTATCAGCTGGTTCACACTCTGAGGAAAAGAGTATAACTTTGCAGTTTACATTACAGATCAGATTTACACATATGAACTACACCTGATTTTATTATATTATTTCTATACATCAGATGCCTGTCAACACTAGCAGCAATACCAATGGAGGAAACAATGGTCAATCCAACAACAACAACAACAATGATCACAGCGGGACTAATGCCAACCCTCTGTTGACGGTTCTTAAGTATCAATTTTAATTATCAAATAAACAAAAGAAAGGACCAATATGCAACCAACACCTAGAATTAGGGTTTGATCTAACAGAATTCCACGAGTTTTGTTGTTTATCTGTTTCTGCAGGGGGTTATCAGGAAATAAGGAAGAAAGGCCCACATGTCGGGATTACATAGAGATATCAACGCACCGCGCAATTTTCTACCATCTAGAAGACTCTAGAAGCCACGAGAACGAAGCAGAGGCCGAAAGCGGCCAGGCCCAGGGCGCCCGCCCTAGTGACCTGGGCGCCCGCCCCCTGCTGGATTCCGTTCGGGACTCTCTTCGCACACGATGTTCCACCGACATATTGGATCAAGAATAATATAGTACCACCTCGCCTACCGACCCAAAAACACATAGAGGAGGAGGACTATATAAGGAGACCCCCCAGGCCCCTGGAGAAGACAAGAAAATTATCATAGAGATTGAGGGGTGCCCTCGAAGGAAAACCTCTTCTCTAATTAATATTTCTTTTTACGCTTAGCAACCAATGTAAAGTAGAAATAGACTTCTAGTTTCTACTAGATTGAGAGAGATAGAGTGGAGGTGTAGATTGGAGGAAGCCCGGCCTGTCGGTGTCTACTCCAAGCTTGTACCTGCGGGATCAAGTTCTCCTAACCCGAAGCTTGCTCCTAGGATTCTTCAGTATTTCGACTTCTAAATTCTAGTAAGTTCTTGTTTTATTGTTCTTCTAGTTTATGAGTTTACTTTAATCTCTTCGCGTAGAGTTTAGAGTAATCATTGCTGGCATAAACGTGGTGTTTAGGCTGGGGTACTCATAGATATTCCCTGACTAGCTAGACCGTGGTAGTAGTGAGGAACGTGACAATTCCGAGTTACCTTTGCAGACCATATCTCGTTAGAAGGAAGGATAGGGTTTATAGGTGCGGGTTGAACATCCTTTGTGGTGTCTAGATTCCGTTAGCCACCCCAATAGAACAGTAGATCATCCTTACCAAGGTTAGAAGGAGATTACGGTTGCAGTCTTCTCTATTTATCACTCACATCGAGAGACATTATTTGTTGCCTAAAGGGTTAGTAGTAATAGACCGGTTAGTCAGATGCACTCTTTCTCCTAGTGGTAAAAAAAATAAATACAATACTCTGGATAATTTCCCGGGTGAAGTGCTCACCGATATCCGTGCGCTTGCGGATCAATTCCTTATTGCGTTCCCAAATATCAACAAGCATTTCTGGCGCCGTTGCCGGGGAGAAAGACGGTTTGCTGAGATAACCTTGAGTCTTACTACTAGCTTGTATCTATACTTTTATCTTTTCTTATCTTTTATATTCTTTATTTATTTTCTTTACTCTTACCTTATGGAAAACTAAAATTCTAAATCGATCCATGAATCTGCAATCCCTTCAGTAACTAACCTTTTACCATGGGAATCATCACAGCCTATCCAAAAATCCCAGTATAAGTTAAATTCTAAGTTGATTGCCATGATTCAAAACCTATCTTTTTCGGGAAAGGAAGACGAAAACCCTTACCTTCATATTAGAGATTTTGAGCAAACATGTGATTGTCTTCGCATTGAAGGCATTTCTAATAAAACTTTACGTTGGAAGCTTTTTCCTTTTTCTTTAAGGGGAGAAGCTAGACAATGGTACAGTCAGAAGGTAAGTCAACAACGAGGTGAATGGGGAGTTTTACGAGCCAACTTTTGTCTAGATTTCTATTCCCTCGACCGTATAGCCGACCTTAGACTCGAAGTCCTATCTTTTAAACAAAAAGATAATGAAACTTTGGGAAAAACCTGGAAACGTTTTTCTAATCTTTTAGAATCTGGTCCAAACCTTACTCTTGAAGACCCTGTTCTTTTATTTCACTTTTTTCGAGGTCTTCAGAAAAATCACAAACAAATGCTACACACAATGTCTAGAGGTTCTTTCTTTCACATCCCTACTGATGAAGCTACAGTGATCCTAGATAGAATCCTAGAAGCTGAGATGGATAATACCCTTCATGATGAAACCTACGAAGCCGAAGTAGACACTCTGTCAAATTCTTCATCTACTTTAGCTATCCCAAGTTCTGAGCCACAAGAGGAAGAAATTCCACCACCGGACTTCATGCTGGATATAGAATCCGATCTTTTTGCCGATTTTGGAAACATTTCAAACTACCATTCTATTGACAAACCCCAAAACGGCCAGTTTAGCATTTATTTGCCAAGTGAATACCAATTGAGAGAGCTTATCTCAGTCATGAGTAGCGAATGGTTGGAGGAGTCAGAGCTTTCCTCTGATGTGATCCATTTGGACACACCCTCTATAACTATACGCTGTGCTTATAATTCTGATCGATTTAATGCTCTTTATAATCCTGTTGTGGGGATCAACATCATGTCTGAATCTTTTGCACTTAAAATATTTAAAAATCTTATCTTAACCCCCACAACAAAGGTCATAAAGGAATCTTCGAGACGATTAGTCCCCAGTCTTGGAATTATTAATGTCCTACCTCTTACGGTAGAAGGCTCCATGGTTCATTTGAACTTCTATATCTTTGATACATGGGACTTCGACCTGTTGATAGGACAACCTTTTAGAAGACTCCTTTATGAAGGTCATACTGGAAAGCTACACATTTCTTTTGGAAAAACCTTTAAATTCCCAATAACAATTTCACACTCCTTAAATAATAAGGCCGAATCATATCTTTTGCCTGATCCTATGGAGGAGGTAAAGGCTGCATCTCTAGAGCTTTTAGAAGAATCAGACTTAGAAGACGAAACTCCATTCTTCATAGAAGAAGAAGCCGAACCTTCTGAACCAGAACCCTTAGATGAGTTTGCAGAAACACCTAGACCCCCCATAGAGCTTAAAACTTTACCACCCGGTCTTACCTATGCTTTCCTAAACAATAATCCAGAGTTTCCTGTGATCATTAGCAATAAACTCACTCAAGACCAAACTCTGCGATTAATGACTATTCGTGAGAAACATCACTCAGTTTTCGGCTACTCACTCCAAGATCTTACAGGAATCAGTCCTATGATTTGTACCCATCGTATTCCAACAGATCCTTCTGTTTCACCCTCTCGAGAACCCCAACGTAGACTTAATAACACTATGAGAGAGGTGGTTAAAAAGGAAGTTATAAAGTTGCTGCATGCAGGGATTATATATCCTGTGCCGCACAGTGAGTGGGTAAGCCCAGTACAAGTTGTGCCTAAAAAGGGAGGCATGACTGTTATTATGAATGAAAAGAATGAGCTAATTCCGCAATGCACCGTCACAGGATGGCGGATGTGCATAGACTATAGAAAACTAAACAAAGCCACGAGAAAGGATCACTTTTCTTTACCTTTCATAGATGAGATGCTAGAGCGGTTAGCGAACCATTCGTTCTTCTGTTTTTTTAGATGGATATTCAGGGTATCACCAAATCCCGATCCATCCTGATGATCAAAGCAAAACTACTTTTACATGCCCATATGGAACTTATGCTTACTGTAGAATGTCTTTCGGGTTATGTAATGCACCAGCTTCTTTTCAAAGATGCATGATGTCTATATTTTCTGATATGATTGAAGAGATTATGGAAGTTTTCATGGATGATTTCTCTGTTTATGGAAAAACTTTTGATAGTTGTCTTGAAAACTTAGACAAGGTTTTGCAAAGATGTGAAGAAAAGCACTTAGTCCTTAATTGGGAAAAATGTCATTTTATGGTTAGAGAAGGAATAGTGCTGGGACACTTAGTGTCTGAAAGAGGTATTGAGGTAGATAAAGCTAAAATTGAAGTAATTGAACAACTACCTCCACCTGTGAATATAAAAGGAATTCGAAGCTTTCTTGGCCATGCTGGTTTTTATCGTAGATTCATAAAAGATTTTTCATTCATTGCTAGACCACTTACTCTTTTGCTAGCCAAGGATGTTCCTTTCGAATTTGATGATGCATGTCTAACATCTTTTAATTTATTAAAGAAAGCACTCATCTCTGCACCAATCATTCAACCCCCTGATTGGTCATTGCCTTTTGAAATTATGTGTGATGCCAGTGATTATGCTGTAGGGGCAGTATTGGGACAAACTAAAAATAAGAAGCACCATGCAATTGCTTATGCCAATAAAACTTTGACAGGAGCTCAACTTAATTATGCAACCACTGAAAAAGAGCTTCTGGCTGTTGTCTTTGCCATTGATAAATTTAGATCTTATTTAGTTGGAGCTAAAATAATTGTTTACACTGATCATGCTGCACTAAAATATTTGCTCACTTAAAAAGATGCTAAACCTCACCTGATTAGATGCATCTTATTACTCCAAGAATTTGACTTAGAAATAAAATATAAAAATGGAGTAGAAAATTCTGTTGCTGATCACTTGTCTAGAATGTATTTTAAGAGTCCACAGGAAACCCCCATCAATGATTCACTCCGGGACGACATGCTCTACGGGATTAACAGGTCTGACCCCTGGTATGCAGATATTGTTAATTTTATGGTTTCAGGGTATGTACCACCAGGAGCAAACAAGAAGAAGCTTATTCAAGAAAGTCGTTCATATATATGGGATGAGCCATACCTCTTCCGAGTATGCTCTGACGGCTTACTTAGGAGATGTGTGACCACTGAGGAAGGATGGAACATCATCGACAGATGTCATTCATCACCATATGGAGGTCACTATGGAGCATTCTGCACACATTCAAAGGTCTGGCAGTGTGGATTCTACTGGCCTACAATGTATGAAGATACGAAGCATTATATCAGAAGATGTGGGCCATGTCAAAGACATGGAAACATAAATACAAGGGATGCAATGCCACTCACCAACAACCTTCAGATTGAGCTCTTTGATGTATGGGGAATAGACTACATGGGTCCATTTCCTCCATCAAAGAAGTGCGAGTACATCTTGGTGGTAGTTGACTATGTCTCCAAGTGGGTAGAGGCATTACCTTGCAAGCATACCGACAACATCAGTTCAAAGAGGATGTTTGAAGAAATTATATTTCCAAGATTTGGAGTCCCCAGAGTAGTGATAAGTGATGGAGGAGCACACTTCATCGACAAACGCTTCAAGCAATATCTATCAAAACATGGAATCCGTCACAACGTCGCTACCCCCTATCATCCTCAGACAAGTGGCCAAGCAGAAACTTCCAACAAATAAATCAAGAATATTCTTCAGAAGACAGTAAATGAAATGGGAACGGCGTGGAAAGACAAGTTACCCGATGCACTCTGGGCATACCGAACAGCATACAAGACCCCAATTGGAATGTTTCCATACCAATTGGTGTACGGGAAGACTTGCCATCTACCCGTTGAACTAGAGTTCAAAGCACACTGGGCCATAAAGAGATGGAATATGGACCTAGATGTTGCTGGAGATTATAGAAGAATGCAACTATCAGAATTGGAAGAATGGCGAGAGAAAGCATATCACAATTTTAAGATCTACAAAGAAAGAGTCAAAAGGTGGCATGACAAGAGAATCAAGAAGAAGGAGTTCACACCCGGAGATAAGGTATTACTTTTTAATTCCAGGGTGAAGCTTTTCGGGCATGGAAAACTCCGGAGCAAATGGGAAGGACCATTCAAGGTAATTAATTCATCATCCCATGGAGCTATCACACTTCAAAACGACGAAGGTACGTTATTCAAGGTAAATGGTCAACGTCTTAAATTATTTTTAGAGCCCAATAAAGAATTAGAAGAAATAGACGTAGTCCATTTTTACCTTCCCATGGAGAATTAGAGCCCGACCTTTTTAGTCTGATGTTTTTGGGTCATATATATATTTTTTTAAATAGTTTTGCATCTAGAAACACGCTCGAGAAAGTGGGCCCATAGAGGGGCCAGAGAGAGGGCGGGCGCCCAGCTCCTGTTCCCCCTCGGTCCCGACTTTCTCTGTTATGGAAAATGCACTTATGGTAATCCGAATAATCCCTCAGATAGAAAGCTTCGCAAGCACATCGACGGGAGCAACCCGAACAAACCATAGAGGAACTTTTTGACCCCTATATAAACAGACCCCTGACCTCAGTTTTCAAACACCAAGCCACCAAGCCTTCTCTTCTTCTTCAATTAGAGCTTGATTAGTTCCTTGCTGCTCCAATGGCCGAGAAGTACCACGATGATTGGGAAGTCGTCCCCTTCAACCTCAACATGGAGCCGATGGAAGACCCCGATGCCCGTGCTCTCGTCCCGGCCAACACAGAGCGACAGCTAGAAGCCATGCCATTACGCCAACGCAGCTCCGCCCAATCCTACCATGCTCAACCAGTTCTCACCGCACCGCCACAACCCCTACTCCTCAAGGGATCATCATCCAAGATGAAGACCACCATCAAGGTGCCAACCGGCACAAGGATCCTTCCACCTAGACCCAATGAGAGAGTCGTTGGAGTCAAGACCAACCGGAGCAGCGAGATCAGCAGCGTACGCTACACTACGGAGGAGGAAAGGCCTTACTTCGAAGGGATTAGAGCAGCCAAAGTCCGTTTCATCCCTCCAAAGGCAGCCCCGAAGCACGCTCTCAATGCTTTTGAGACACCTCCCAAGCATCGCAAGACTATAATGGATATTGATGAGGACGTTCGCAGACTAGACAGAGTTATCATAGACCTCCAGTCCTCGATTAATTCCCTCACTAGGCAGCTCTCTAACCACAACACCATCATACTAGGTCTTAGGCAGGATCTTGCTAGTGCCAACAAGAAGATCAAGGAATTAGAGCGCCGCTAAGTTATCTAGATTAGACCTCGAGGCAATGCATCTTAGTCATCTATCTTTAAATTCGGTTTAGGTTTACTATTATCATCAGTTTGTTATCAGTTTACTACTAGTCTTTTATAATAAATGTCTCAAGATTAATAAAGAGTATTATTATTATTATTATTATTATTATTATTATTATATCTTGTGTGTCTCTACTTTATTTTTGTGCAAGAAAGCAGAAAACAAGTATGGAGGAGATCCCTCGACATGCCAAACACACTTCAACTACACCACTCCACGATTCAGGTACACACTCTGCACACTTTAGTTTACACATACATATATCTGGATTATGTAGAATACTGTTTCCGACATGATAAATTAAAAAGCTTAAAATATTTCTAATCATGATTAATCTCAATCTGTTATATTTCCTGAAACTTGCAATTATTATAAAATCATTTTAAAACCTTGTGTTACTTAAGATAGTGTGAACTGTGAGATGGTAGAGTTTCTTATTCTTGATATCATTGTTGCTTGGAGAATTTATTTCAAAATCTTTAAAATTCTAGCTACCATCCTCAGTGTTTTATATGCCTGATAAAAACAGAAAATATTAATTATGATTATAAAAGCTATCTACTCTGTATTAAGTTTGTTCAAAATGAGTTAGACCCTTGTTGAGAGATTTATCATGCTCCTAAGATCAAGACATTTATTCAGAAAGATTCACTCTTCCGAAGTATTATTGCATTAGAGGCATGGGCTATGCAAAAATAAAGATATTTCGAGGAAATAAAAAGGAGCAAGTGCTCGACAACCTCGTAGGAAAAATGGACAAGTGTCCGGTAGTAGAATTAGGGATACCTCGGTATCCACTTAAAAAAATGATAGCCCATGGTCCCTCTAATAAGCAATATGCCAGCAAGAGTTGACAAAGTTTTAATTTCCAAAGTCTTTGATCTAAGAGTATGACATTCCCCTCCTTGGATCCTGTTTTGATCAGGCAATAAATACAAAGTAAGTATGCTTGAGAATTTTTTGCAAATTAAAACAGCCTCAGTGAGATATATAAAAGATAATGAGTGATCTGAGAGAACCTATGAGGACAAAAAGGTATGCTAGCTTTCTTTCAAAATTATACAAAAACTCCAAGTAACAGGATTGAGAAGAAAAGGATCTTTACTCTTAATCATATACTTCCCTGACTACAGTACACAGTGAATTTTAATACCCTGCAAATATAAAGAATGTTTTAGAATGTTTTACCCCAAGTATTGTTCTTAACCATCCTTTTCTCGAGGACGAGTAAAAGCCTAAGTATGGGGGTATTTGTTGACGGTTCTTAAGTATCAATTTTAATTATCAAATAAACAAAAGAAAGGACCAATATGCAACCAACACCTAGAATTAGGGTTTGATCTAACAGAATTCCACGAGTTTTGTTGTTTATCTGTTTCTATAGGGGGTTATCAGGAAATAAGGAAGAAAGGCCCACATATCGGGATTACATAGAGATATCAACGCACCGCGCGATTTTCTACCATCTAGAAGACTCCAGAAGCCACGAGAACGAAGCAGAGGCCGAAAGGGGCCAGGCCCAGGGCGCCCGCCCTGGTGACCTAGGCGCCCGCCCCTTGCTGGATTCTGTTCGGGACTCTCTTCGCACACGATGTTCCACCGACCTATTGGATTAAGAATAATGTAGTACCACCTCGCCTACCGACCCAAAAACGCATAGAGGAGGAGGACTATATAAGGAGACCCCCCTGGCCCCTCGAGAAGACAAGAAATTATCATAGAGATTGAGGGGTGCCCGCGAAGGAAAACCTCTTCTCTAATTAATATTTCTTTTTAGGCTTAGCAACCAATGTAAAGTAGAAATAGATCTTCTAGTTTCTACTAGATTGAGAGAGATAGAGTGGAGGTGTAGATTGGAGGAAGCCCGGCCTGTCGGTGTCTACTCCAAGCTTGTACCTGCGGGATCAAGTTCTCCTAACCCGAAGCTTGCTCCAAGGATTCTTCAGTATTTTGACTTCTAAATTCTAGTAAGTTCTTGTTTTATTATTCTTCTGGTTTATGAGTTTACTTTAATCTCTTCGCGTAGAGTTTAGAGTAATCATTGCTGGCATAAACGTGGTGTTTAGGCTGGGGTACTCATAGATATTCCCTGACTAGCTAGACCGTGGTAGTAGTGAGGAACGTGACAATTCCGAGTTACCTTTGCAGACCATATCTCGTTAGCAGGAAGGATAGGGTTTATAGGTACGGGTTGAACATCCTTTGTGGTGTCTAGATTCCATTAGCCTCCCCAATAGAAGAGTAGATCATCCTTACCAAGGTTAGAAGGAGACCACGGTTGCAGTCTTCTCTATTTATCACTCACATCGAGAGACATTCTTTGTTGCCTAAAGGGTTAGTAGTAATAGACCAGTTAGTCAGATGCACTCTTTCTCTCCTAGTGGTAAAAAATAAATACGATACTCTAGATAATTTCCCGGGTGAAGTGCTCACCGATATCCGTGTTGGGTATTCTTAACATCATTACCAAAAGTAGACTAAGTTCTCTAAATCTAGTAACGGTGCCAAAAATACCAAACCTATCCCTCACACCACTTAAGCCAAGTTGTCATCCCCAGCATGATATAAGAGACGCGGTATTGAAATATGCAATTGCTCTTCTAAATAAATAATGAATTGGATCTGCAAGCGCACAGATTAATACCGATGCAGCATTTTAACCGGGAAGTATTCCAGGTATCGTTATTTATATTTTTACCACTGGGAAGGGATTAGAAATCATCACTAATGATTACACAATAGAATATGAGATTGAGCATCTATCATTGCATGTATAATTGAGAACATTATATCTAACTCTTCATACAGGGATAAGTGTCACATAAAAGATATATGAAGTAATAATAGTGACAAGGATAACTAATCTGATCTAGCCACATAATAAATATGATAAGCACCTCAATTAGATACTCTAGAAAGTCATTAGCATGGTATTAGAACGAACTACAAGAATATTCCCTAAGTTATTCTTAACTATATAGTCTAGCATTATCATAATTAGTGCAAGCATACTTAGCAATCATTGTGAGACAAGACTACGCCCATGCATAGTGATATTAGCAAGGAATATGAGAAACATAGCAATCACTCCCCTGTAATAATGTTGCTCTGCCAGCCCAATACACGAGAGGGGGACTATATAAGAATCAATGAAGCTGTCACTATCACGAACCACCCCACGATCTGGCATATTGGGTACAATCGCAGATAAATACGGTATAAGCACCACGCCTACACAATATCTATCATTTACCTATGGATCCGATGGATAAACGCTATACGATCCTAAGCATGTATATAGATCCAATCTAACTAAGCCAAGTACATAACTATGATAAACTAAGAATAATATAATCTTGAATATAAGCAAGTTGAGCAAAGTCATAAGCAATATATTGAAGTAGAACAAAGTCATATTCATAATATTGAAGAACAAAGATAATTAGAGAGCAATTAGAAGCACAATTAGAGAATTACCAAGAATCCTCCTGACAGATCCGGAAACCAATCGAAGATTGACTCCTTCTAGTTCTAATCCTATGTAGCTATGCTAATCTAGATGTCTAATTGATGTGGTGGCTCTAATCTTGATCAGAGGCTTCTTCTCCCTTGATGGAACAATGAATTAGGGTTGAGAGGCTCTCTCCTCCAGGGGCCAGCGGGTCTGGTTTTATAGTCTCTTCAAGTGAATATGGTCCATTGGATCAAACCGACATAGATTGTATGGTTTAGATTCATCCTTTAGGTCGGTGGAGATCTCCCGCAAAGCAGAGTCCTGATTGGACTTGGGGGCAGGGCGGGCGCCCAGTAGGACAGGGCGGGCGCCCTGTCTCTGGCCCCGTTTCGCCTCCGCTTCGGTCTCGTGGCTTCTGGAGTCTTCTAGATGTAAGATAATTGCGCAGCACGTTAATATCTTTACGTAATCCCGACATGTGGGCCTTTCTTCCATATTTCCTGATAACCCCCTGCAGAAATAGACAAACACCAAAACTCGTGGAATTCTGTCAGATAAAACCCTAAGTCTAGATGTTGATTTCATTTGGATCCTTTTCTTTATTTATTTCATAATTAAATTTGATACTTAAGGACCGTCAACAATCCGTGCGCTTGCGGATCAATTCCTTATTGCGTTCCCAAATATCAACACCCTCCCCCTATGAATCAGCCCATGACCATAGAGCAGTTGATGACTATGCAGAGTCAACTGATGCAAGGAATGGCCCATATCATGAACAACATGTTGCAGAACCAGAACCAGAACCAGAATCGGAATCAGCACCAGAATTAGAACCAGAACCAAGGAGGTAACAACACGTTTGCCCCACCTAGGGACAAGCGTGGGGAGTTCATGAAGGGTCGCCCACCGTTTTTCTCTCACTCAGCTGACCCTATGCAAGCTGAGGACTGGCTTAAAGCTGTGGAGAAACAGCTAGTCATTGCTCAGTGCAATGATAGGGAGAAGGTTATGTATGGCTCTAGATAGCTTCAGGGAGCCGCACAAGACTGGTGGGATTCTTACTGCTTCGCGCATCAGGACCTAGATACTATCACCTGGGATGAGTTCAAGGCTGCCTTCAAGAATCAAGACTCATCATGTGCCTGCCGGATTGGTGAAGTTGAAGAAGAAGGAGTTTTTGTCTCTGAAACAAAGCTCCATTACTCTTTGTGAGTATTGCGACAAGTTCACTCAATTGTCGCGGTATTGCCCGAATGAGGTGGAGAACGATGAAGACAAGCAAGATCACTTCCTGGAAGGTCTAAATGATGGTCTGTCTTACATGATGTCAAATGTCAAGTATGCTTGCTTCCAAGAGATGGTGGACAGGGCATTGGTGCTTGAGAGCAAGCGCCGCGAGATGTTAGACAAGAAGAGGAAGTATAACTCCTCTCAGCAGCAGGCTGGTGCCAGCCGTCCTCGCTACAACAACCAGCAGGGTCTTCAGTCTCGCCCTGTATATCAGTCTGGTAACCAAGGACAGCAGCAGAATGTCAGGTACAGCAACCAGAGTCAGGAGACGAGCCAACGTTACAACAACAACCAAGTGTAGCGCCCCGCTAGTCAGGCACCTCGTCAGAATGCCCTAGCACCATCAGGCTCTCGCCAGAACTCCAACACTGTCCCAGCGAAGCCCAATGCCAACCCCACCCCCACTGGAAATACCAGCTTCAAGTGTGGTCAGCTTGGACACTATGCGAATGCTTTCCCCTAGAAACAGAAGAACAACAACAATGGAAGGGTGAATCATGTTGTTGGTGCAAAAGCTGATCTGCAAACACAAAGGGCTAATACCCGATTCAAACGTTAAGGCGTGCCAGCCGATTTGACCTTACAATCGTCAAAGGTGGTAACTCGAACACTTTAGTCCCGACAACAGCGATGCGCCCGGATGTCACGGCCAAGAGGTGCTCATGCGGAACTTGAGAACACACTGAGTTTGACTCGACAAATTCCTAAGAACTCATAGTAAAAATAAAATATGATGAAGTCGTCGAAAAGTAGATGCTAGAATATGTGTAAAAACTTGTGTTTGATTGATTGATAGATAGATCATTACATTGCCACGGGGTCTATATTTGTACCCTGTTCAAAAGAACTACAACCAGACACGACTAGAACTCGAATTCCAAATTAAACGGAATTCGTCTACAAAACAAATTCTAACAACTAAGGAAAACATTAAACTATCCTCCGCAACCGATCGGTACACTGCCACGAGTCAATCGGGATTCCCTGCGCTTTTCTTCATAAGCATCGGCAGACCGCCTTCCACAGCCATCGGCAACCATCAGCACTAGTCATCGGTATGAACGCATCACCACTCCTGGACTTAGTCATATTCGGTTGTTTTCCCATCGGCACGAACCTTCATCGGCAACTCCCTTGCAGACTAGTCACCACTTCCCCACCTACCGATGTAGACTTCATTAACTCTAGGTGCGTATCCAAAGATACGTGTCCAAAAACGGTGTCAACTGAAAGAGCATCTAGGCCCCTAGTGATTTCGGTGATTAATGACATTGTTGGTTACTATGACTAACGTGTGTTTTGCAGAGGCAAAGTTATAGGTAAGGTCATGGTAAATAGGTACTCGATGAACAGGGACGTACATGCCTACTTAATAGTGGAAATCGTTTCGGTTTTTAAAGGACGAATGGACATCGTCAAGACTAGACTAGGTCTAAGTGCCATTTGGTGAAGAAGGGCACTTAGAGTAGTTTAGGACTTTGTTTTCCTTTGACCGTACTATTAAGAGGGGCTTTGATCTAGTAGCTTGACTTAGACGAGGCTTTAGGTTTAGGTGTGGTGCACACTTGGTAAACCTAGCACTAGGCAGCTCAGAGATAGTCCTTAGATCGAGAAAAACCTTCTTCGCTTTCGAGCGATCGCGTTTCGACGGAGTTTGGGTGCCCAAAGGGGCACCGGACGCTGCACCGGACGTTCTGTGAGTGCGTCCGGTGAGGTCCTTAGCCGTTAGAACAGTGCCGTGCTTAGGGTTAGGCACCGGACGCTAGCACCGGACGCACCGGGTAGCGTCCGGTCCCTTACCCAGGGAGGTTGCAAGCCTTCCCGGAGCACCGGACGCTAGCACCAGACGCGCCGGGTAGCGTCCGGTCCCATGCGCAGGGAGCATGTAAAGTTTCCCCGAGCACCGGACGGTGCACCGGACGCTGGAAGTTAGCGTCCGGTGACCTGTCAGAGAGAAGTACAGTTAGCTGTTATGTTACACCGGACGCTCGGTGCCGTGCGTCCGGTGCAACATAATGTGCGTCCGGTGACCACGTTTTCAGTGGAAAACGGTTGGCCGACCTTTGGACTTCGTGGATAGTATTTATACTCCTCCACCTCATCCATGAGAGTACTCTTGCCCATTTGAACATCAGAGAACCTTGTTGTGGAGCAAGAGAGTTGCAAGAGCCTAGAGAGGATTGAGTTTTGAGTGTTTTCTTGAGAGAATTCTTCTCTAGTGAGTTCCAAGAGTCAAGTGTGCATCCACCACTCTCTAGTGCCTTGTTTGGGTCAAGTGAGAGTTCTTTGCTTGTTACTCTTGGTGATCGCCATCACCTAGACGGTTCGGTGGTGATTGGAGGCACGAAGACCGCCCGGAGTTCTTGTGGGTGGCTCGTGTCAAGCTTGTGAGCGGTTTTGGGCGATTCACCGCGACGGAGTGTCGAAGAATCAGCCCGTAGAGAGCACTTGGTCCTTGCGCGGACCAAGGGGGAGCAAGACCCTTGCGCGGGTGCTCCAACGAGGACTAGTGGAGAGTGGCGACTCTCCGATACCTCGGCAAAACATCGCCGAGCACTTTCTTCCACTACTCCTTTACTTTCTAGCATTTACATTGTGTTTTTACATTCTTAGAATTGCCTTGCTAGAATATGATTGGAACTAGGTTGCAAAACTTTTATCCGGTAGCTCTCTAAGTCACACTAGGCACAAGGGGTTGAATTGGAGCTTATAGGTTGCTTAAATTTTTAGAGAAGCCCAATTCACCCCCCTCTTGGGCATCTTGATCCTTTCAATTGGTATCAGAGCCTAGTGCTCATTCTTAGGCTTCACCGCCTAGAGAAAGATGTCTAACGGGGATGGACCGCCACCCATGTTTGATGGGAAAGACTTTCCGTATTGGAAAATACGGATGGAGTCATAGCTTGAGGCGTGCGACGTAAAGTGCCTAAAAGCCACGACCGAAGGGTTTGCCCCTCCGGAAAGAGCCACCGCTCTTACTCCACAAGAGCAAGAAAACGAGAAGTGGAATGCGAAGGCCAAAAACCACATCTTTAGAGGTCTTTCCAAAGAGGTGTTCAACCGCGTTCGGAGCCACAAAACCGCTAATGAACTTTGGAAGGAACTTTGTGCGCTCCATGAGGGAACAAAGAGTGAACACGAGGAACGCTATCACCTAGTGATGAACAAGCTTAATACATTTGAAATGCTTCCTAAAGAAAATGCTAATGAAATGTATTCTCGCTTGAATGTCATTGTAGAGGAGCTAAATGGACTTGGGCTTACACAAATGAGTACGGCGGATGTAGCAAGGAAGATACTATGTGTGCTTCCCATTGAGAAATATGGGCACATAGTAACCGTGCTTCATCAAGGCGATCTTTCCACCGCTACACCAACCACCATATTGGGGAAGATCAATGCTCATGAAATGTACATGCACATGAACCCTCAAGATGGCTCCTCGTCGGCCAAGAAAGAGAAGAAGGATTTGGCTCTCAAAGCTTCTCACAAGGGCAAAGCCAAGAAGATGGAAGTTGAGTCATCAACTTCAAGTGATAATGATGCATCTATTGCCCTCTTGGTGAGAAGGACCACCAAGATGTTGAAGAAGCTCAACAAGAATGGAGTCAACTTTGATTCCAAGAAGAAGAAGTTTTTCACAAGTAGCAAGAGGAAACCCATCTCCGAGATGGATTGCTACAATTGTGGTGAGCTTGGTCATCTTGCTCATCAATGTCCAAAGCCCAAGAAGGACAAGTACAAGAAGAAGAACAAAGAGCAAGATGACTCAAGTGATGATGAGAAGAATGACAAGAAGCAATACAAGAAGAAAGGTGGCAAGAAGAAGGAGCACTACAAGAAGAAGAATGGCAAGGCCTACATTGTTGGTGATTGGCTCACCGACATTGAGAGCTCAAGTGGTGACTCCTCCGGAAATGAAAGTGATGATGAGAAGGTTTCCGCTATTGCCATCGATGCTCCATCACCATCATCTTCACCACCATCTACATCCTCTACACACCTATGCCTTATGGCTAAGGGTGACCGGAAGGTACAAAGTGAGGATGAGAGTAGTGAAAGTGATAGTGAATATGAATCACCTTCTTATGATGAACTTGTAAAATTGCTAAACAAGTACACAAAGGTCATAAGAAAAACTAGAAGTGAAAATGAAAAGCTTGAACTTGAAAATGACACTCTTCTAGCAAAGCTTAAATCTAGTGATGAGCTTAGAGACCAAAATGAGATCATGACCACCAAGCTCAAGGAGCTCAAACTCTCTCTAAAAGAGCTCAAAGAAAAACATGATAAACTTGAGAGTGTTCATGATGAGCTTATCACTAGATATAGAGCAATGAAAGAAGAGCTAACAACTCAAAAAGCAAACTATGACAACCTTGAAATTGCTTATGAACTTGCAATTTATGAAACACATGTTGCTACTAACAATGTTGCTAAGCTTGATGTAGCCACATCTTGTGATGACTTACTTGTGGAGAGCACAAGCAAATGCGTTGATTGCAAGGGCAAGAAAGTGGTAGTGGCCGAGAGCTATGAGGACACTATCAAGCTCAAGGATGAAATTGTCATGCTCAAGAAAGAGTTGCAAGAACAAGTCAAGCACAAGACCATTGTGATTGAGTCACTTGACCAAGATAAGAAGCTTGCATATGAGAACAAGTTGCTCAAGGAAGAAAATCAATATCTCAAGCTTGGTTTGATGTATGACAAGCAAGAAGAAGATGAAACATTCATCTTGGATGAGTTAGCAAGCAACAATGACCCAATCATCAAGAAGCTAACTCAAGAGAACAACAAGCTCAAGAAAGAGAAGGAACACTTAACCATGGGGTTAGCAAAGTTCACAAAGGGGAAGGACCTTCAAAGTGAGCTTTTCATGAACACCGTCATGAAGATGGACAAGAGTGGGATTGGCTACAAGGCTCATCAAACAAAGCTCATCAAGTCACTAGCTACTCATGATCAACCAAGTAAGCCAAAACCAAAGAGATGTTTTGAGTGTGGTCAAGAAGGACACTTTGCTCATGAGTGTAAGGCACCACTACCACCACCCTTGCCCAAGCATGCAAGACCATTTGCCTTCAATGCTCATTACATTGTAAGGAAAGACAAGTGTGGCAAGGTCAAGGTTAGCTTCATGGGGCCACCAAATAATCAAAGGCCAAAGAAGATTTGGGTGCCAAAGCAACTAGTAGAGAAGGTCAAGGGCCCTAAGCAAATGTGGGTTCCTAAATCTCAAGCTTGATCTCTTGTGTGTAGGTGAACTACAAGACCGGTGGATCACATTGGGTAATTGATAGTGGTTGCACTCAACATATGACCGGAGATCCCCGGATGTTCACCTCTCTTGATGAAGATGTTGACAACCAAGAGAAGATCACATTTGGTGACAATTCAAAAGGGAAAGTCAAGGGACTAGGAAAGGTTGCTATTTCAAATGACAACTCCATCACCAATGTGCTCTATGTGCAATCTTTGAGTTTCAACTTGCTCTCAGTTGGACAACTTTGTGATCTTGGATTTGAATGCCTATTCAAGAAGAAGGAAGTAATTGTGACCAAGGAAGATGACAATGAAGTAATTTTCAAAGGGTTCCGGCACAACAACTTATATGTAGTTGATTTCTCATCAAATGAAGTTGATGTCAAGACTTGCTTATTCACCAAGACTTCACTTGGGTGGTTGTGGCATAGAAGGTTAGCACATGTTGGAATGGGCACACTCAAGAAGTTGATGAAGAAAGAATTGATTAGAGGCTTGAAGGATGTGACATTTGAAAAGGACAAGCTTTGTAGTGCATGTCAAGCGGGCAAACAAGTTGCAAACACTCATCCAACCAAAGCCTATCTCTCTACTTCAAGAGTGCTTGAGCTACTTCACATGGATTTGTTTGGACCAACCACATATGCTAGTCGTGGAGGTAACAAATATTGCTTGGTCATAGTTGATGATTTCTCCCGGTACACTTGGACATTCTTCTTGCAAGACAAGGCCGAAGTTGCCTCAATATTCAAAAAGTTTGCAAAGAATGCCCAAAATCAATTTGATGTGAAGATCAATAAAATTAGAAGTGACAATGGCAAAGAGTTTGACAACACCAACATTGAAGAGTATTGTGATGAAGTGGGAATCAAGCATGAATTCTCCTCAACATACACACCACAACAAAATGGGGTTGTAGAAATAAAGAATCGGACATTGATCACCTTGGCAAGAACAATGCTAGATGAGTACAACACTTCGGAGAAGATGTGGGCCGAGGCAATCAACACCACATGCTATGCTTCAAACCGGCTCTTTCCTCACAAGTTCCTAGAGAAGACACCATATGAGTTGCTCAATGGGAAGAAGCCCGATGTCTCATTCTTTAGAGTGTTTGGATGCAAATGCTACATCTACAAGAAGCGCCAACACTTGGGAAAATTCCAAAGAAGATGTGACATTGGCTATTTGGTTGGCTATTCATCAAAGTCCAAGGCATATAGGGTCTTTAACCATGCCACAAACATGGTTGAAGAAACTTTTGATGTTGAATTTGATGAAACTAATGGCTCCCAAGGAGCAAGTGATAACCTTGATGATGTAGGTGGTGAACCATTGAGGGATGCCATGAAGAACATGCCGGTGGGAGACATCAAGCCCAAAGAAGATGATGATGATGTGCAAGTCATTGAGCCACCAACCACCTCACATGTACCACAAGATGAAGACAAGGATGTGAGAGATGCTCATGAAGACACCCAAGTCACTCATGAGCAAGCGGTGGCACAAGCACAAGATGTTGATGCTCCCCAACCAATCCCTCAAGTGGCACCAAGAAGAACATCACATCTCCTCCAAGATCACTCTCAAGATCTCATCATCGGGAGTCCATCACGTGGTGTAACTACTCATTCTAGACATGCTTTATTTATTGAACATCACGCTTTTGTGTCTCTTGAAGATGAACCAAAGACTATAGAGGAAGCTCTTCGTCATGCGGATTGGATCATGGCCATGCAAGAGGAGTTGAACAACTTCACTCGCAACCAAGTATGGACACTTGAAGAGCGACCCAAAGATGCAAGAGTGATTGGAACAAAGTGGGTCTTCCGGAACAAGAAGGATGATCAAGGCAAAGTGGTGCGCAACAAGGCAAGACTTGTGGCAAAAGGCTTTTCACAAGTGGAAGGTCTTGACTTCGGTGAAACCTTTGCACCAGTGGCAAGACTTGAAGCAATCCGCATCCTACTTGCATATGCATCTAGTCATGATATCAAGTTATTTCAAATGGATGTGAAAAGTGCTTTTTTAAATGATTATATTAATGAGCTTGTCTATGTTGAGCAACCCCCCGGTTTTGAAGACCCTAGGTACCCCAAGCATGTCTACCGGTTGTCCAAGGCTCTCTATGGTCTCAAGCAAGCTCCTAGAGCTTGGTATGAGAGGCTTAGGGACTTCCTCATTGAGAAGGGCTTCAAGATTGGGAAAGTTGACACAACACTCTTCACCAAGAAAATGAATGGGGAAATCTTCATTTGTCAAGTTTATGTTGATGATATTATTTTTGGCTCTACTAATGAAGATTTTTGCAAGGAATTCAGTGATTTGATGTCCAAGGAGTTTGAGATGTCCATGATTGGCGAGCTATCTTTCTTCCTAGGATTTCAAGTCAAGCAAATGAAGGAAGGGGTCTTCATCTCTCAAGAGAAGTACACTCAAGATCTTCTCAAGAGGTTCAAGATGATGGACTGCAAGTCAATTAAGACTCCCATGGCATCAAATGGGCATCTCGACTTGGATGAGGGAGGTAACCCTATTGACAAAACTCTCTATCGCTCCATGATAGGAAGTCTACTCTACCTCACCGCATCTAGGCCCGATATAATGTTTAGTGTGTGTATGTGTGCAAGATTTCAAGCAATGTGTTGACACCGTTTTTGGGCACGTGTCTGGGATGGCAGGATAAGGTGGCAGTACGATGTTTACAAAGTGGGTTGCCGATGAGGATGGTTGCCGATGAGGGAGAGGTTGAACGTGATTAAGCCCACAGGCAGTAATATGGTGCTGATGGCTAGATAAGAAAGTCTGCCGATGACTATGGCAAAGGGTCTGCCGATGATGCAAAGAGGGAGTCCGGAAGCTGCCGGTCGTTATGTGGAGGAGTTTCGGTTTGTCACGAGGGATAGTTTTGTTATTTCCTTAATTATTTGCATCGTTTTGTATACGGATTCCGTGTAATTTGGAATTCGAATTCTAATCGTGTCTGGTTGTAGCTCTTTGAGCAGGGTATAAATGTAGACCCTAGGGCCTTGTAATAGATAATCAATCAAGAAATCAATCAAACACACGTTTTTTCTCCTATTCCAGCATCTACTTTTCGACGACTTCGTCATACTTTTTCCTTTTATTACGAGTTCTTAGGAATTCGTCGACTTAAGCTCGGCATGTTCTCGAGTTCCGTGTGAGTACCTCTTAGCCGTGACATCCGGGCGCATCGCTGTTGTCAGGACTAAAGTATTCGAGTTATCACCTTTGCCGATAGTAAGGTCAAATCGGCTGGCACGCCTTAACGTTTGAATTGGGTATTAGCCCTTTGTGTTTGCAGATCAGTTTTGCATCAACACATCTTTTGGCACGCCCAGTGGGACAAGATTCAAGATCAAGATCAACATGTTGATCTCTGACCTCGATCAAGAGAACGTCATCCCCGTGACGGAGGCCAACCTCAAGGATGAGCAGAAGCAAGCTATTGCCCAAGCCATGGAAGAGTTCAAGCAGCAATGCCTAAGGCCTTTCAGCATAAACAGGAGTGGCAAAGTGGTCCAGAAAGATGCACTGCCGGCACCACGGCAGGTTACCTTTGACGCCAATCCTGGCAAGCTTCAAGATATGGTTGACAATGCCATCAATCGAGCGTTGATTAACCAAGCTGGTGTACTGTCTAATACGGTTTTCAATGCCGTGGCAAGAACTTTCAAGGAAGGACAAATCCCACCAGATTATGTGGGCCCCTCCCATCATCAGCCAACGACACCAGAGGTCACGGCTCCATCGGCTGCCTTGACGAATGCAAGTGCACAATCTGCCGTCCCTTCAAGTACATCGGGGACTACTGGTGCACTATCTATGCCGATGGCAACCAACCCACAAATTTCAGTTGGGCAGCATAAACTGACAACAGATATGTTGGCATCGGCAATGTCAGGGTTGACTCTTCCTCCCAACTGGTGGGGTTACGGTATGCCTCCAGAGTTGACGCCGGGAACATCACAAATAACTGACATGAGGGGCAAAACTCCTATGACATCGGCACCTCCCAATGCGCCGGTGAACCAGAGTCCTCGGTATACCACAACTACTACTGCAAGGCCTCACACTGGACATCCTCAAGATTCAATGTTCCAGGTGCCCAACGCATCGGCAGAGTCAATGCTGATGCAACAGAGGCCTATGGCCCAGTCGGGGTATGTCAATTCAATGACGGTACCCAATTACCAATCATCGGCAGCACCTATGCCGATGAACGCTAATAATGGATGGCTTGGACAGCAAGCCTTTCCACAATCGCCCCAGCAGAGTTACCAGACTACAGGGTTCCAGCAAGGGCAGGTCTATCCCGGGTTCCAAGGTCAGGGGATTCCCAACCAGCCGATGAATTTTGGACAGCAACTCGGAGGACAGCCAATCGGTGGACAGCAGTTTGGTGGTCCGCAGATTGGAGGACAGGTGATCAATACAATGTTCCGTGCAGATCACGTCCCGAACAGACACGTGGAGGTTCGCCACCAAGTGCCAGATCCGCAGCCGCCTCATCGGCAAGATGCCGATGCGTATTGGGCCGATAAGATTGCTGAAGTAATGAGGGAACAATTTGGGATAAAACCCAAAGTCAACACTTATTCTTATCGGACACCGTATCCTCCCGCGTATGATTTGATCCCGCTTCCACATCGGTACAAGGTACCGGATTTTACAAAGTTTTCCGGACAGGACGACACGTCAACCATGGAGCATGTCAACAGGTTCATTATTCAATGTGGAGAGGCTGGTAATAGGGACGAATTGAGGGTTCGTCTATTTTCATCATCATTGTCTAGATCGGCCTTTACTTGGTTCATATCATTACCTCCCAACTTAGTAATTACTTGGGCCGATCTAGAGAAGCAATTCCACAAATACTTCTTCTCGGGGGTTCATGAGAAGAAGATCACCGACTTGGTCAAGTTGAGGCAACGTAATGATGAGTCGGTTGAGGGATTTGTGCAGAGGATACGAGAGGTCAAGAATAAATGCTATAGCCTGGTTCTGGATGATCGGCAGCTAGCCGATTTGGCTTTCCAGGGTTTGTTGCCACATATCAGGGATAAGTATGCCTCTCAGGAGTTCGAAAGTTTAAGTCATTTGGTGCAGAGGATTTCTGATCAAGACATCAAGCCTTTTGAGCCTAAGAGAGCATGGAATAAGAAAGTGTCATTTGTCGATGAAGCAACAAGCTCAGATTCTGATGAAGAACCAGTAATCGGTTTGGCAGAGTGGGTAAAAAACAAGAAGCCGATGTCTTGTCCTTTTGGGCAGAAGGAACCAGAGAAGTTTGCTTTTGACACCGCTAAGGCCGATAGGATATTTGACTTTCTACTTCAGGAAGGTCAGATCAAACTATCACCTAACCATGTGATCCCATCGGCAGAAGAGTTGAAGAGGATGAGATATTGCAAGTGGCATAATGCAACTTCCCATGACACCAACGAGTGCAAAGTATTCAGACAGCAGCTGCAATCGGCTATAGAGTCAGGGAGAATCAAGTTTGACAGTTCCAAAGCCCAGAAGCCGATGAAGATAGACCAACATCCTTTCCCGACAAACATGTTGGATGCTAAGGGGAAGGCTAAGGTCTTAACATCGGAGACAGCTGAGAAGAGTGCATCGGTAGATCCTCAGCATCAAGTTACTACTGCCAATGCAAGAAGTAAGGGCTTGGTCCAGGAAGGAACTAGCTCAGGAAGGCTTCCTCGATCTGGTATCGTCATAACTCATAGAAGGCCTCGAGAAAAATGGCAACAACAGGAAGATCGGTATCGGCGCCAGCAGGAAGATTATCGACGGGAAGAAGAAAGACGCCGACAGGAGTGGAATCGGACAGGGATCATTGGAATTGTCCATTCTTCATCCATTGTTGGGAGGAGAATATCAAGCTTCCTACTGTCAGAGACTGCCCTGAGTGCAACGGTTATGATCGGTACGATAGGATCGATCGGCATTATCATAATGATGAACGACGATTTAATGGGCCGATCAGAGGAAGGGTGTCAGTTTATGACCGGCTGGGGGGCAGATATAGCGGCCACGACTGACTTAGTGACCGTGTCCAGTATTTTCCCAGGAACCAAGAAGAGCTCGAGGGAATGGCTGATGCGCGGGTTCCCGATGAATTCATATTTTGCAGGGATGCTAACACGCATCGTATGGAGTCAAGGGAGAACCGACGCCCGACGGCAAGGCAAAGGCCACTTCCTCCATGGTGCCCTGGAGGATTAACCAAGACACAGAAAAGGAGATTGCAACGTGAAAGGCAAGAAGAGCTAAACAAGGGAGAGAACTCTGGAAGTCGGCAGCCGTCAGACACTAAGAGGGAAGGTCCATCGGCAGGCGTCAACATGTTCTTCATGTTGCCGATGGAGTTTCTTGCACCAGCCAGTGATGATGAGTTGGAATTTTCTGATCAGATAGCTCAGTTGGCTCTGGATCCGATGACGGCTATCTTTGAGAAACCTGCCGATGACGAGAGGCAGCATCTTAAAGCTCTGTTCCTCAAAGGAAGGGTTGATGGGCAGCCAATGACCAAGATCCTAGTTGATGGTGGAGCTGCCATTAATATTATGCCGTATGCAGTATATCGGAAGCTTGGGAAAGGGGATCAAGATTTGACCAAGACCGATATGATGCTCAAAGACTTTGAAGGAAACGTGTCTCCAGTCAAGGGGGCGATATGTGCAGAGTTGACCATCGGCAGCAAAACCTTGCCGACAACTTTTTTCGTGATCAGCGGAAAAGGTGCTTACAACTTATTATTGGGAAGAGATTGGATTCATGCCAATTGTTGTATCCCATCTACAATGCATCAATGCTTGGTTCAGTGGGTAGGTGACAAGATTGAGATTGTCCCAGGAGATTCTTCTTATGTTATCGCGTCGGCAGAAGCGGATACTTACGAAAGGACCAGGTGCATTTCAGGAGAAGTTTGGGAGAAAGATTTTCTCAAAGTTGCCGATTATGAGATTCCACCGATCCAAGCAGTCGGTTCTGATGACGGTTTTTAATGGATAGATTCGCCGATGATGGAAAATTAGGCCAGGGATTCACATCGGCCGATGATTTGGTAGAAGTAGATATAGGTAGTGGTGATAAGCCTAGGCCTACTTTTATTAGTGCTAAATTAGATCCTGAGAGTAAGCAACAATTAACTAGTTTGTTAAAGGAATATAAAGATTGCTTTGCTTGGGATTATACTGAGATGCCTGGTTTAGACCGATCAATTGTTGAACATCGGTTACCCATCAAGTCTGGATTTCGGCCACATCAGCAACCAGCCCGCCGATGTAATCCTAACATTCTACCTGATATTAAGGCCGAAATCACCAAACTTATTGAAGCTAAGTTTATTCGGCAGTGTCGGTATGCCGAGTGGATTTCCAATGTTGTTCCGGTTTACAAGAAGAACGGGAAGCTTCGGGTGTGCATTGATTTCAGGAATCTCAATAAAGCCACGCCGATGGATGGATACCCAATGCCTGTCGCCGATCTACTGGTTGATGCTGCGGCTGGTCATCAGGTCATCAGCTTCATGGATGGTAATGCAGGTTACAATTAAATATTCATGGCGGAGGAGGATATTCCAAAAACTGCATTCAGGTGTCCTGGTCATGTTGGGCTATTTGAGTGGATAGTCATGACTTTTGGGTTGAAGAATGCTGGTGCTACTTATCAAAGGGCTATCAATTTTATATTTCATGAGTTCATCGGCAAGCTCGTGGAGATTTATATTGATGATGTGGTGGTTAAGTCTGGAGATTTCTCAAAGCATCTTGCCGATTTACAAAAAGTGTTAGAGTGCACAAGGAAGCATGGATTGAAGATGAATCCCAACAAGTGTGCATTTGGTGTATCGGCAGGGCAGTTTCTTGGTTTCATGGTACATCAGAGGGGTATTGAAATTAGTCGAAGATCTATTGATGCCATCAATAAAATAGTGGCCCCTACCAACAAAACCGAGCTCCAATCCTTGATCGGCAAGGTAAATTTTATCAGGAGATTTATATCGAATTTATCTGGTAGGATTCGTGCTTTCAGTCCTCTTCTTAAATTGAAAGCCGATCAAGAGTTTATTTGGGGAGAAGAACAGCAGTTGGCTCTGGATGAAATCAAGAAGTATCTAGTAAATCCTCCAGTTCTAGTTCCACCTCAACAAGGGAAGCCCTTCAGATTGTATTTATCTACCGATGGATCGGTTATCGGTTCAGCTTTAGTTCAAGAATTTGAAGGGAAAGAAAGGGTAATTTATTATTTGAGTAGGAGGTTGATTGATGCTGAAACCAGGTATTCGGCCATTGAGAAACTATGCTTATGCTTATATTTTTCATGTATCAAGTTGAGACATTACCTGTTATCGGCCGAATGCACTGTTGTTTGCAAAGATGACGTGGTCCGATACATGCTATCTATGCCGATTATGAGTGGTAGGATCGGTAAATGGATTTTAGCGCTGTCGGAGTTCGATTTGCGTTACGAATCGGCTAAGGCAGTCAAAGGGCAGATTATGGCCGATTTTGTGACTCAGCATTGCGGTCTAGTGGAAACCTTGGAAATTGTACCCTGGACGCTCTTCTTTGATGGATCTACCTGTGATCGGGGGGCAGGAATCGGCATTGTATTAGTTTCCCCTAAGGGGAGGAAGTATGAGTTTTCCTTGCCGATTGTTGCCACATCAACAAATAATCAGGCTGAGTATCAAGCTCTGATCAAGGGATTGGAGTTGTTAAGAGAAGTTCGTGCTGATGCTGTTGAAATATTCGGGGATTCTATGTTGGTTATAAATCAATTGGCCGGAAGCTATGAATGCCGAAGTGAAGTTCTCATAACTTATTTCGAGAGAAGTATGCAACTGTTAAAGGAATTCAAGGATTTCCGATTGGAGCATGTTCCCCGATTGCATAATGAAGACGCTAATCGGTTAGCTCAGCATGCCTCGGGATATCAGCCAATGATTAATGCGACATCGGCAGTCGGTGCCGGTGATTGGAGGAAAGAAATTATTGATTATCTAACAGATCCATCCAAAAAAGTTGAAAGACGGGTTCGATTTCAAGCAACCAAGTATGTGCTCCTTGAAAATGAATTGTATTATCGAACTATCGACGGAATTCTTCTCCGATGCTTGGGTGATGATGAAGCTAGAGGTTTGATGGGGGAAATCCATGAAGGAGTGTGTGGAGCGCATCAGTCAGCTTTTAAGATGAAGTGGATGATTCGAAGGAATGGATATTTTTGGCCGACCATACTTGAAGATTGTTTTAAATATTTCAAGGGATGTCAAGGTTGTCAAAAGTTTGGTAATATCCAGAGAGCACCCGCATCGGCTATGAATCCTATAATAAAGCCTTGGCCGTTCCGGGGATGGGCCATCGATCTGATCGGCCAGATTTATCCACCATCTAGCAAAGGGCATAAGTTCATTCTAGTTGCCACTGACTATTTCACTAAGTGGGTTGAAGCTATTCCTTTGAAGAAAGTCACATCGGCCAATATGATTGATTTTGTGAAGGAGCATATTGTTTACCGATTTGGGATTCCCCAAACGATTACTACCGATCAGGGCACCATGTTCACATCGGGGGAGTTTGATGAATTCGCAATCGGTATGGGAATTAAAGTGTTGAATTCTTCTCCTTATTATGCTCAAGCCAATGGACAGGCCGAAGCGTCTAACAAAGGAATTATCAAGCTTATTAAACGAAAGATTGAAGAAAATCCTAGGCGGTGGCATACATTATTAAATGAAGCATTATGGTCTTATCGGATGGCTTGTCATGGATCGACCAAGGTATCACCCTATCAATTGGTGTATGGACATGATGCAGTGTTGCCTTGGGAAATTAAGGCTGGATCTAGGCGATTATCTTTTCAAGATCAATTAACTTCCGACGATTATGCCACTTTGATGACCGATGAATTGGATGATCTAGCAGGGCATCGGTTAAAAGCTTTAATGAGTATAGAAGAAAATAAGAAGAGAGTTGCTAGATGGTATGATAAGAAAGTGAAGGTTAAAGAGTTTGCCGATGGGGATTTGGTGTGGAAAGTAATTTTACCAATTGGGACCAAAAGTTCGAAGTTTGGAAAGTGGTCTCCTAATTGGGAGGGTCCTTATCGGATAAGTCGATCGGCTCCTGGTAATGCCTACATTCTAGAAACCCTCGAAGGAATTGAATTTCCCAGAGCATTAAACGGCAAATATTTAAAGAAGTACTACCCCAGTATATGGGTCGATGCATAGAAGTTTAGGTGCCGATAACACTCCTATCGGCTGGATCCAAATGCTTAGGGACAAGACTTGGTGTTTCAAAAGTTTAGGCGCCGATAACAGTCCTATCGGCTAGACTAAAAGCTGAGGATACAATGCCGATGGAAACTCTATGTGTTAAGCAGCGTCTGGATTGCCGATATAGCGCGTAGCCGAATTTGGTTGGCTGCTTCTATCTCCTTGATGTCATCATCGGCAGAACCTTCTATCGGCTTCAGCTTCTTCTTCAGTTGGAGTGCTTTGCGACCATGAGCATTTCGCTCACGCTCAAGAAGCCTGATGGTCTCTGGCAATTGGCTCTCTTCCTGTTGGGCTTGGGACAGAGCGTTCTCTACTTCCTTGAGCTCCGCCAACAGAGACTCTTTTCTTGCCGATAGATCGGATATCTTCTGCTTCAGCGCGTCTCCAGAAGATCTCAGGATACCAATGTTCTTGTGCTTCTCATCGGTCAAAAGCTTCTCTTTCCTCATTTCATCGGAGAGTTGAGTCTGAGCGGCTCTATCGGCAAGCCGCCGAGAAGCTCTTTGGTACTGCAGCTGGCGACTCTCCAGATGAGCGGCTTGGAACAGGATTTCTTCAACATCGGCTGGGATTTGGCCTCTGAGAGTTCTGAACAGGGTCTTGGTAGGGTCGGAGTCATCAACCAATTGCGCTGTGTCCTGGTGAAGGAGAGCTGACAATTCTTCCAGCCTGACCCTGACCTCTGCCGATGTGATGCCGACCGTCTGAGAAGTGCTTGCTTCTTCACCTTCTTCTTCAGAGAAATCGATGGCGAAGGAGAACAGGCTATCGGGAGAATCTTGTTCCTGGGAGGGAAAGCAAAATTAGCTCATACTTAGAGAATCGGCAAATAGTGCTAACGGTAAACGGTGACTTACTTGCTTCAAGGCGATCTCTTGTCTGTGACTGAGAAGTGCTGATGGAGCTGCAGGCTGATCGGCCAAAGATGCCGATGGAGCTACAGGTGGATCGGCTGAGATTGCCGATGGAACAATATCAACTGAAAGAAGACAAAAGGAGTTATGAGACTAAATAAGAATAAGTTCATCGGTAGCGATATTGTTAAAGTATGTTACCTGGAGGAGGGACAACGGTTGTCTGAACCGGGAGAACTGCCGATGGTATAACTGGACCCACCAGGCCAGTTGTTTGTTCACCCATGTCAACTGATGTATCTTCTGTTTGAGATCCTTCCTGTTGGGGTTCTTCTATCTGTGGTGCTTCCCGCATAGGTGGGGGAGATGGTGCTTGCTGCGGCTGGGTTTCTGGAGAAGAAGGAGAAGATTCCACCGGAATTGGAGATACCGGAGGAGGAGGGGGGATTGCTACCTTCTGTCGCTTTGTTCCAGTCTTAGCACCCGTGGTGCCCTTTCTCTTGGGTTGGCTAGACTGGGGGGCATCGGTACTCTCACGCCTGGTTTTCGCCGATGCGCCGGTTTGCTGCAATAATGAACAAGAGTTTATAAGCATAAATATAGCCGATATAAAGATGGTCAGCATAAAGGAAAAGATTTGACAAATTGCCTTGAAAGCCCGCGCGAGAGTGGGAGCAGCTACCGTTGGTGATGTCTGGGTTCTTCTGGTGGTAACTTTCCTGAGACGTACACCCCGATGCACGATGGAAGCTAGAGTGGGAGCATTGTGGCCGATTGAGGAAATCGGGCCTGATGGAAACAAGTCGATCGGCCTGCCACTCCTGCTAACCAACGGAGGAATATTATCAACCTGCAAAAGGAATACAAGGCTAAGCTGCCGATGGAGGTAATATTGAGAAAATGAAACGTTGGTTTGAGTTACTTACAGTGTCATCAGGAACTTCGTATTCGGAGTCAATCATGCCGCGGAATGAAAGTGCCGATCTACAGAACAGATGCTCTTTCCATTCTGCCCACCATAACTTGTATGCCTGAGTGATAAAAGCAGCCGGGACCCATTCTGACAGATCTACATCTATATCAGCGTTTGGTGGTAGTTGGGCTGCTCGAGTCCACTCAAGAAGGTTGTTGATAGTTTCTCTGGGTTTTATCACATCGGCATAAGGAAGTGCAATCGGCAACTGGCCGAAAGCTAGCTGGCGAGCTAATGCCGATGGATTGTAAAATTCGTAAGTTTGAGGGGAGGTTTTTGTGCTACCAAAGAAATTCACTGGAATGATTCTGGGAGTCACAATTGCCATCATCACCTCATTGTCCCTGTTGAGAGCTTCATCAAATGGATTGAAGGTCAGAGGGAGCATGCTATCTGGGTCATCATAAGCCAACCATGGTCGTTCGTCTCTGGTCAAACCCTCATACAGAGTCTGGAAGAATCGGCCGATCTAATCTGGATTACCCCCTGAACCAGGCAGAACTATGACAGCTTCGCCAAAGTTCAAGGGGGCGCGTGTTGCCGATTCCTCTTCACCCAATACATGGTTTTCAGCTATATCTCTTGGGAAACGCTGTGTGAACAGGTTGAAGTTGAGACGCTTGTGCAGATGCAGATTGAGCCACATGTTGACAAACCACCAGGGGCCTCCCAAATTGCCAGTGGATTGGCCGAGCAGAAGTTTCTGGGCTACTTGATGGAGAAGGTGGTAAGCAGCGCCAAGCAAGTATCGGCCGAGAGGGAATCGGCCACCGTTAGCCAGTCTTTCTGCTGCCGATAGGTAGACAGAAGTCGGTCCTGCCGATCGACCACAGAATACAAACTTGTCCAGCCACATGTTCAGAAAAGTGGTTTGTTCCTTTATGGTGACAGATCCTTTCCCACTGTACTTCTGAATGTACCCCGACCAACCGCCGATAGCGCGGGTCTCCACTTTGGCACTAGGGGCAGTATCAAAAAAGTGGGTGCTATCGGCAGAAGATATATCTAGACCAGTAAGCATGGCTACATCGGCAAGAGTAGGAGAAGCAGGGCCGTGGCCAAAGGCAAAAGCATTGAGGGTGTCTGACCAAAAGTAGGATGCAGCTATCAGCAGTGACTCGTTTCTATGCATATCGGCAATGGACAATCTGATGCATTGGGCTAGATTCCTTTCACCCCACTGAACTTCATTAGAATTGCTGACCCTCAAGAACCAGTCTTTCCACCCTACAGTTGGGCTGGGCCAAGAGCGGAAGGTGTCCTTCCACAGATCTAAGGAAAAATTTTCGGCTCTGAAGGGGATCCTGTTGGTTTCTGCGTTGATAAGGTCAGTTGGATCTGGGTCCCCTAGAGGGCCGAGGCATTGAAGGTGTGGTTGATCGGTGGGGATGACAATTTTGTTGGACAATTCCTAGTGATTTTGGGCGTAAAAAGAAATACAAAGATGAAAGAAAAGGAAGATGTTCAGTAAAATGGATTGCGAGTGAACAGGGATATGAAGAAAAATACAGAAGACGGGGTGGAGATTTGACCTCAGGGACGACGAACCCGACGGCCATCTTGCTGCGAAGGAAGCGTTTGAAGGCGCCGGAGTTGGTGAAGAGGGGTACTTGTCGGAGACCTTGGGGGTTTTTGGTGGCGCCGCCGCTGGAAAAGTAAAGTTGGGTAATAGAATGGTGTGATGGGGAAGGAGTACCCGAGAAGGAACTATTTATAGGACAAAATGGGCAAGGGCAAATCCGACTTATCTCTTTGCCGCATCCGAGAAATCCGAGGGTACTCAGGTGGATATGGTAACTATTCGCACGGTAATCCAGGGATTGTGCAGGTGATTTGACAGGAAGCGGTCATTATCTGAAGATATTTTACTGTGCGAGATCTCCTGGTCGGTCCATCGGCAATATTCTACAACGGTCATATTGCCGATGGGCGGATAGAGGGGAAGTAACCGTTTGTGCGAATATCCTGGTCAGAACATCAGCAGATCTTTGTAACGGTATTGTTGCCGATGTACGGCTGAGAAAAATGCCCGTTTAGAAAGTTGGGGATTTCGAGAAATCTGCGGAGGAATAGGATCAGAGTTGTTCAGATTGAGGTTGTCGGTTACCAGATTAGGAGCATTAATTGCGGGAAAAGGCATCATTACTGCAGAGAATTTCGGAGCATTAATAGTTTTATACTCCGAAACTGGGGGGCATGTGTTGACACCGTTTTTGGGCACGTGTCTGGGATGGCAGGATAAGGTGGCAGTACGATGTTTACAAAGTGGGTTGCCGATGAGGATGGTTGCCGATGAGGGAGAGGTTGAACGTGATTAAGCCCACAGGCAGTAATATGGTGCCGATGGCTAGATAAGAAAGTCTGCCGATGACTATGGCAAAGGGTCTGCCGATGATGCAAAAAGGGAGTCCGGAAGCTGCCGGTCGTTATGTGGAGGAGTTTCGGTTTGTCACGAGGGATAGTTTTGTTATTTCCTTAATTATTTGCATCGTTTTGTATACGGATTCCGTGTAATTTGGAATTCGAATTCTAATCGTGTCTGGTTGTAGCTCTTTGAGCAGGGTATAAATGTAGACCCTAGGGCCTTGTAATAGATAATCAATCAAGAAATCAATCAAACACACGTTTTTTCTCCTATTCCAGCATCTACTTTTCGACGACTTCGTCATACTTTTTCCTTTTATTACGAGTTCTTAGGAATTCGTCGACTTAAGCTCGGCGTGTTCTCGAGTTCCGTGTGAGTACCTCTTAGCCGTGACATCCGGGCGCATCGCTGTTGTCAGGACTAAAGTATTCGAGTTATCACCTTTGCCGATAGTAAGGTCAAATCGGTTGGCACGCCTTAACGTTTGAATCGGGTATTAGCCCTTTGTGTTTGCAGATCAGTTTTGCATCAACACAATGCCTATGGAATCTCACTTGATTGCGGTCAAGAGAATTCTTAGGTATCTAAAATACACACCTTGCCAAGGCTTGTGGTATCCCAAAGGTGCAAGATTCCAACTTGTAGGCTATTCCGATTCGGATTATGCCGGGTGCCGGATTGATAGAAAAAGCACATCCGGAGGGTGCCACTTCCTAGGTAGATCTCTTGTCTCTTGGATGTCAAAGAAACAAAATAGTGTTGCTTTGTCAACGGCCGAGGCGGAATACATAGCCGCCGGTGCTTGTTGTGCACAAATACTCTACATGAAACAAACTTTGCTAGACTATGGAGTAGTACTAGACAAAGTACCTTTGTTGTGTGACAACGAAAGTGCCGTAAAACTTGCAAACAACCCGGTTCAACACACCCGCACAAAACATATTGACATCCGCCACCACTTCCTTAGGGATCACGTTGCTAAAGGTGACATATCCCTAGAGAATGTGGGAACGGAAAATCAATTGGCGGATATCTTCACAAAACCCCTAGATGAAGCTAGGTTTTGTATGTTGAGAAATGAACTTAATGTGCTTGACATATCTAACTTCATTAAAAGATAAAAGTTGTGTGTTAAAACTTGTAAATAACTTTTGCTTTGCATATCATGCATACTTAAACTAAAATTCAACTTGCATGTAGGGCTTGTCTAACATGGTTAAGATAACCCCTTTTGTGTGTGTGAAAAAGCTTAACCTTGGATCAAACTTGACAAGCATTAGTTTACTTTCAAGTATTGCATTTCAACTCATATCATTTGCATGCTTGTTGGTTGATTGTTTCTTTTCGGTTATTCGTTGAGCATCCGCTGTGTTCGTCCATAGATAGGGGGAGCATTCAAAGCTCATTGTGATTCCAACCCCTAGCTTTATGGCCATATGATGCTCCTTGATGCTTTCTCGAACTATTTTCTTAAAAATTACTAAGCCTATGGCTAAATATTTTGTGAAAATTTGAGGGTTTGAGAGGAGTCACTCATACCAGTTCCATTTTGTGTTTATTTGTGTGTTTTTGAAGATGGAACTTGGTTGGGTCAAAGTCGGACGTGGTGCTTAGTTGGAAAAGTGCTCAGAGGAGCACCGGACGATGCACCGGACGCTGCCTCTGAGCGTCCGGTGCGGTGAGTGTGCCAGATTGCACGCACCGAACGCAGGAACAGTGTTCCTGCAGCGTCCAGTGTGGTGCGTCTGGTGCTCACCTGGCGTGACCTGAAGCACCGGACGCTAAAGCCAGCGTCCGGTGCCCATCGTCCGGTGTGATGCATTTTTGCATACCTCTCTGCGCATGAGTCCGGTGCCACATTAAGAGCGTCCGGTGACCCCGCGGCAACCGTTTATAACCCGAGCCCGGGGTGTTTCTCGGGCGGTTTCTTTCCTTCTTCCCGATCCGCCGCTGTTCGCCCCGTGCCCTAAGCCACCGTAGCTCATCGGATCTGCCGCCTCCGTTCGATCCTCCGCGGCCACGTCCTCTCCCCTGCGTCAGATTTGCACCAGAGCCATCCCTCACCCTCCTCTTCTCGCGTGGATCTAATCTCGCGAAGTTTCAAGGACTTGGGTGAGTTCTCGGGGTTTATGCCCTTAAGGTGTTTGAAATTATGGCTGAACGGGTTACGAAAAGGTTTTTGACCACGATCTTCTCTGTTCCCCCTGTGCAGCTCATTTAGGCGAGGTTGCATGTTCTCTGGCAGTTTCCGATCGAGAGATTTCATCCGGAACGCGTCTCGTCCGTGGATCGTAAGCCGTTCGCGCCCGTATCTTATCTGTTCTTACGGTCCATAGGTTTATCTCATCTCTAGTCGATATGATTGCTTATATAGACCCTATCTTGTCAATTCTCTGCAGTGTGTTGTTCTCCATCGCCAGTCATTTGTTTGTCGGACGTTTATCTTGCTATGGCTCGTTGCAAGAATGTTAGCGGTCCGACAGCCGGCACTGGAGGTGCCTCAGGTGCTGATGGTGGAGGTGATCCTCCCCGTCGCTTCTCAGCGGCAGAGAAAGGCAAAGGAAAGAAGCTGGCCGCCAAGAAGCGCAAGGCAAGTGACAGAGAGGCAGAGGTCGCAGAGGCAGTTGCAGCAGCGGCCGAGGCAGCCGAGAGAGGTGGTCGCTCTGGTTCTCTGAGGGTCGGTGATGATCTTACGCCACGTCAGCGGCGTGCAGTTCTTGAGGCAGAGGCATTCCATGGATCCCCTCCAGGCATTGTGACAGTTGGAGGACAGAGGAGCAGCAGGATATAGCTATTGGCGCATTTGCAGATGCAGAGGCAGAGGGCGAGTTTGATTTCGCCTCAGACAGTTCCGATGACGACTATCAGCCGCCAGTGACAGACCTACCTCCCAGAGCACATGATCACGAGGCAGGCGGTTCTTCGAGTGCCTCAGACCCCGCCCTGCTTGCTATATTAGAGGGGATGAGGGCAGACCAGCGCCGTGCAGCTGAGGAGCAGGCGAGGCGCGACAGGGATCAGGCTGCCATCAATGCAGCCATGCAGGCCAGGCAGGATGAGCTCCAGCGTCAGCTCCTCACCTTTCAGGAGCAGCAGCTTGCTTTCCAGGCCCAGCAGACAGCGATGATGGCCGCTCTCATGGCCGCCTCCGGGATACAGCTACCGCAGATTCAGCTCCCAGGCACGTCGTGCGTCAGGCCACCTACTCCTGCGCCTCAGACTCAGAGCCCGTCTCAGCAGCCGTTTCAGTTACCAGCCCAGAGTCAGCCGTTCTCAACGCCACAGCACTAGGTCTCTTAGGGTGCTATCTCTTCCGGCTTTGAGCAGGTACCTCAGTTCACTCCTCTCCGCTCAGGCTTCACTCCTCAGTCAGTGTCAGCGTCACAGCTTGTGTGGAATTCGCAGACAGATCCGCACCTCAGCTTCACCTACAGTGCTCTGACTGGTGACCCTACGCTTCCTCCTCTGCAGGCTCCTGCAGTCTTTACGACGCCAGTTACCACTACAGAGCTTCTGTCGTCGTCCGTAGCATCGTCCGAGCAGCTTGCACCGTCTTCTACCGTACCAGAGACGACAGCTACAGCGACCGAGTCCGTGCCAGCTTCGTCAGCCGGACTCGAGCAGCCCGCACAGCCTGTGATAGCTCCAGAGCAGACCCGGACCGCTTCACCAGCTCCTGCAGCTTCAGAGGGTCACTCCACCTCCTCCGCCTCGACGGCCGACAGTTCAGATGATGCAGCTCGCTTCGTGGCCGTGCCGAGGGACTCCTCTGCTCCGCCTCCTCCACCGTCTTCTTAGGTTTTTGGCGCTTGATGCCAAAGGGGGAGAGAGTTCGTAGTATGAGAGTTAGGAGTTAGGGGGAGCAAGAGAGGGTTTAGGAGTCTTCTTTTGAGGAGTCTATTCTTTTGAGATACCCTTTTTATGTGTGCTACTTTATCATGCATCACATTTACTTTTATGCATTGCACTTGTGTGAGATACTATGGTTGTGAGATATGACTTGTGGTTATTGTGATATCTTAATGACATGTGTTTTGGCTCATATTACCCTTTGCTTCCGCGTTTTTTTACTCCGTTGTTTCTATGAGCCTTCTGTTTATATCCTGTTGTATTTCACTCACATATTTGGATGCAGGGTATTGGACTTGGTTGATATAAGCATGCCTAATCCTTTCTGCTCTTTTTGTATCATGCTTATTGAAACCAAGTCTCTTTAAAAACCTCAACTCTTTGCATACTCGAGGTTGTCATCAATCACCAAAAAGGGGGAGATTGAAAGAGCATCTAGGCCCCTAGTGATTTCGATGATTAATGACATTGTTGGTTACTATGACTAACGTGTGTTTTGCAGAGGCAAAGTCATAGGTAAGGTCATGGTAAATAGGTACTCGATGAACAGGGACGTACATGCCTACTTAATAGTGGAAATCGTTTTGGTTTTTAAAGGACGGATGGACATCGTCAAGACTAGACTAGGTCTAAGTGCCATTTGGTGAAGAAGGGCACTTAGAGTAGTTTAGGACTTTGTTTTCCTTTGACCGTACTATTAAGATGGGCTTTGATCTAGTAGCTTGACTTAGACGAGGCTTTAGGTTTAGGTGTGGTGCACACTTGGTAAACCTAGCACTAGGCAGCTCAGAGATAGTCCTTAGATCGAGAAAAACCTTCTTCGCTTTCGAGCGATCGCGTTTCGACGGAGTTTGGGTGCCCAAAGGGGCACCGGACGCTCTGTGAGTGCGTCCGGTGAGGTCCTTAGCCGTTAGAACAGTGCCGTGCTTAGGGTTAGGCACCGGACGCTAGCACCGGACGCACCGGGTAGCGTCCGGTCCCTTACCCAGGAAGGTTGCAAGCCTTCCCTGAGCACCGGACGCGCCGGGTAGCGTCCGGTCCCATGCGCAAGGAGCATGTAAAGTTTCCCCGAGCATCGGACGGTGCACCGGACGCTGGAAGTTAGCGTCCGGTGACCTGTCAGAGAGAAGTACAGTTAGCCGTTATGTTACACCGGACGCTCGGTGCAGTGCGTCCGGTGCAACATAATGTGCGTCCGGTGACCACGTTTTCAGTGGAAAACGGTTGGCCGACCTTTGGACTTCGTGGATAGTATTTATACTCCTCCACCTCGTCCATGAGAGTACTCTTGCCCATTTGAACATCAGAGAACCTTGTTGTGGAGCAAGAGAGTTGCAAGAGCCTAGAGAGGATTGAGTTTTGAGTGTTTTCTTGAGAGAATCCTTCTCTAGTGAGTTCCAAGAGTCAAGTGTGCATCCACCACTCTCTAGTGCCTTGTTTGGGTCAAGTGAGAGTTCTTTGCTTGTTACTCTTGGTGATCGCCATCACCTAGACGGTTCGGTGGTGATTGGAGGCACGAAGACCGCCCGGAGTTCTTGTGGGTGGCTCGTGTCAAGCTTGTGAGCGGTTTTGGGCGATTCACCGCGACGGAGTGTCGAAGAATCAGCCCGTAGAGAGCACTTGGTCCTTGCGCGGACCAAGGGGGAGCAAGACCCTTGCGCGGGTGCTCCAACGAGGACTAGTGGAGAGTGGCGACTCTCCGATACCTCGGCAAAACATCGCCGAGCACTTTCTTCCACTACTCCTTTACTTTCTAGCATTTACTTTGTGTTTTTACATTCTTAGAATTGCCTTGCTAGAATAGGATTGGAACTAGGTTGCAAAACTTTTATCCGGTAGCTCTCTAAGTCACACTAGGCACAAGGGGTTGAATTGGAGCTTATAGATTGCTTAAATTTTTAGAGAAGCCCAATTCACCCCCTCTTGGGCATCTTGATCCTTTCATCAACACATGCCCCCAATTTTGGAGTATAAAATCATTAATGCTCCAAAATTCTCTTCAGTAATGATGCCTTTCCGCAATTACTTCTCCTAATTTGGTAACTAATCGCCAAATGTGAACGATCTTAGCCCGATTCTCCTACAGGTTCCTCGAAGTTCTCAACTCCCCAAACCGAATCCCCCCAAAATACTTTCATCGGCAATATATCTGTTAGACAAGACTACCGATGAACCGACCAGGAGATCATGCATAGTAAAATATCTCCAAAATCATGACCGCTTGCTGTCAAATCACCTGCGCAATCCCTTGATTATCATGCAAACAGTTACCATATCTACCGGAACACCCTCGGATTTCACGGATGCGGCAAAGAGATAAGTCAAATTTGCCCCTGCCCTCCTTGTCCTATAAATACTTCCTTCTCCGGTACTCTTCTTCCATCCTATCATTCTACAACCTCATACCCTCCTTTCTGGTGGCGGTACTACTCAAGAACTTCAAGAACTCCGTTCAAGGACCTCCCTCGACAACCTTCTAGATCTTCAAGTTCTTTCTTTTTCCGAGAGAAAATGGCCATCAACTTCGTTGTCCCTGAGGTTAATTTAATCACCCCCTTTCTCCTTTATACTTTTATTGTACCCCTATTCATCCACAAATTTATTTACTGAGTACAGTTTTTCTCCTTTGTTTTCCTTTTTTCGTTCCTCCAACCTTCAAACCTTTTAGGAGTTAGCCGATAAGATTGTGATCCCTACCGATCAACCCCACTTTCAGTGTCTCGGCCCATTGGGAAATTCAGATCCCACCGATCTGATAAATGCAGAGACAAACAAGATCCCATTTAGAGCCAAAAACTTTTCTTTAAACCTATGGAAAGATACTTTTTGCTCCAGGCCCTGTTCCACCAAGGGTTGGAAAGATTGGTTCCTGAGAATCGGCAACTCGAATGAAGTCCGATGGGGCGAGCGAAAATTGGACCAATGCATTAGGCTGTCTACTGCCGATATGGAGAGGAACGAATCACTGTTGATAGCCGCCGCATATTTGTGGTCCGACACCCTCAATGCTTTTGTATTCGGCCATGGTCCTGCATCCCCTACTTTAGCCGATGTGTTGATGCTTACTGGTTTGGACATATCATCTGCCGATGATAACCATCTATATGACCGCAAACCCGAGCGCAAAGTAGAGACCCGTAACATGGGCGGTTGGTCAGGATACATCCAAAAGTACCAAAAAACAGGGCCAGTCGAACAGAGGGAACATGCTATTTTTCTGAACATGTGGTTAGACAAGTTCGTCTTCTGCGGCCGATCGGTAGGGCCAACCTCTGTCTATCTATCGGCAGCAGAAAGACTAGCCGATGGCGGCCGATTTCCCCTTGGCCGATACTTTCTTGGCTCTATCTATCACCTTCTCCACCAGGTTGCTGAGAAACTCCTGCTAGGCCAACCCATCGGCAATTTAGGAGGACCTTGGTGGTTCATCAATATGTGGCTCAGCGTTCATATTCATAAGCGCCTTGGATTCGATCTTTTTGCACAACGCTTTCCCAGAGACATAGCCGAAGATTATGAACTGGACGATGAAGAATCAGCAACTCGCTCCCCTTTGAACTATGGTGAGGCCACCATAGTCTTACCTGGTACCGGTGGCAATGAAGACCAGGTCAGCCGATTTTTCTAGACTCTCTATGAGGGCCTGACCAAAGACCAGTGGGCATGGATGCCTTATGAGGATACAGAAACCAGATTCCCACTCACTTTCCATCCCTTCGATAATGCCCTCAACAAGGATTATGACCTGATGATGGCGATTATTACCCTGAGAGCTATACCGGTGAATTTCTTCAGTAGTGGGAAAACTTCCAACCTCACTTATGAGTTCTATAACCCATCGGCACTGGCTCGTCAACTAGCCTTTGGACAGCTGCCGATTACACTCTGCTATGCCGATGTGGTGAAGCCAAGGGAGACCATAACCAGCGGTCTTGAGTGGATCAGAGTAGCTCAGCTTCCACCAAATGCCGATACATCAGACATTGATCTATCGTCCTGGATCCCAGCTCTCTTCATTACTCAGGCATACAAGCAATGGTGGGAGGAGTGGAAAGAGCATCTGCTCTGCACATCGGCTCTCAAATACCGCGGTATGATCCACCCCAAGTATAAAGTCCCAGAGAACACTGTAAGTCCCCAACCGATGCTTCAATCCCTTTATTACCTTTATTCCTATCGGTAACTTAATCCTTCCCCTTTAAACAGGTTGACGATACACCACCGACAATCATCAGGAGTGGAAAGCCGATCGAGCTCCTTCCATCAGGCCCGATCTCTCTGATCGGCAACAATGCACCAACTTTGGCAGCCCTAATGCACCGGAATGTGTGTTTCAAGAAGATAACTACCAAACGAACAAAGACATCTCCATCGGTTGCTGCTGCTACCTTGGCGCAAGCCTTCAAGGTAAATCTCTAATTTCCTTCATTTATGCCAATTCCATCTTATACTTACACAATCTTTTCAGGACGCATCGGCTGCTACAGGAACCTCATCGGTAACTTTTATCCTTCATAAAACTTTTCGTCACCATTCTTTCATATTTGAACTTATGAAATCTTGCTCCTTGTAACAGCAAACTGGCAAATCAGCAAAGACCAAAAGGAGTGTCGATGCCCCCCAGTCCAGTCAAGTCAGGAGAAAGACCCCCAAGAGCACTAAGTCGCAAGCCAAACACCAGAAGATAGCACCACCTTCTTCTCCTCCTCTAGTATCGCCGATTCATGTGGAATCGTCTCCCTCTTCACCAGAAGTTCAGACACAGCAAGCACCGTCTCCACCTCAGCCGCAAGAAGCACCTCAGCCAGAGGAAATGTCAGCCGATGTACTTGAACAAACTGCCGATCCAGTGGGTTCAATCATATCATCGGTAGTCTCCTCAATTCAGACGAGCACTGCACTCCCTCAAGGTAAAGTACTATCTATAAAATCATCGTCGATGGATTTATTTTCCCAACTTACAATTATCTCCATTATTTTTTTCAGCTGACATTGTCCCATCGGTAACCCCAACCGATCAACCTGTGGCACCATCGGCTCTGGCTAGCCAGAGGCGAGAAATAGCTTTGAAACAAGTAAATCATTTGACCTTAATCTTTCATATTACTAATACTTGATCATCAAATAACTTATCTTATTTCTTTTCCAGGAACAAGACTCTCCAGATAGCTTGTTTTCCTTTGCCATCGAAATTTCTGATGATGAAGGCGAAGAAGCAAGCTCTTCTCAAGCAGTAGGGATCTCATCGATAGAAATTAGAGCAAAGTTGGAAGATCTGTTGGCCCTGCTTCATCAGGACACCGCTCAATTAGTTGATGACTCTGATCCAGCCAAAGCTCTGTTCCAAGCTCTCAGAGGTCAAATCCCTGCCGATGCTGAAAGAGATTCTTTTCTAGGCTGCACACTTGGAGAGCCGCCAGCTCCAGTATCAAAAGGCTACCCAACGTCTTGCCGATAGAGCCACCCATGCCCAACTCTCAGAGGAAGTAATGCAGGTGAAACGCCTTGCCGATGAGAAGCACAAGAGCATCGACATCCTACAATCCTCAGGGGACACACTAAGGCAGAAGATCTCCGATCTGTCGGCAAAAAGGGAAGCTCTACTGGCAGAGCTCAAGCAAGTAGAAGAGGCTCTCTCTCAAGCTCAGCAAGAAGAAAGTCAGCTACCCAAAATGATCAAGACCCTGCAGCAAGAACGAAATATTCAAGCCCGCAAGGCACTACAGATGAAGAATAAATTGAAGCCAGTGGAAGGCTCTGTCGATGAAGACATCAGGGAGATAGAAGAAGCCGATCAAGTCCGTCTGTGCGCCATATCGGCTATCCAAGCCTTGCTGAGTATATGAGCTCCCCATCGTCGGTATGTCTTGTTCTGTCTTTAGAAACTACTGACTAGTTTGGTTTAGCCGATAGGATTGTTATCGACATTTTTAAAACATTACACTTAGTCCCAGATACATCTTAATCCAGCCGATAGGAGTGTTATCGACACTTAAACTTTCATGCATCGACCCATATGCTTGGGTAATACTTCTTTAAATATTTTCCATTCAATGCTTTGGGAAATTTAACTCCTTCGAGAGTTTCCAAAATATAAGCATTACCGGGAGCAGACCGATTTATCCGATAAGGACCCTCCCAATTAGGAGACCACTTCCCAAATTTTGAACTTTTAGTCCCAATCGGTAAAATCAGTTTCCACACCAGATCTCCATCGGCAAACTCCTTAGCTTTTACTCTTTTATCATACCACCTAGCAACTCTCTTTTTATTTTCTTCTATACTTATCAAAGCCCTCAGCCGATGCCCTGCCAAATCATCTAACTCATCTTTCATCAAAGTAGCATAGTCATCGGCAGCCAATTGATCTTGAAAAGATAGTCACCTAGATCCGGTCTTAATTTCCCATGGTAGCACTACATCATGCCCATACACCAACTGATAAGGTGAACTTTAGTCGACCCATGACATGCCATCCGATATGACCATAAAGCTTCACTTAACAATGTATGCCACTTCCTAGGATTTTCTTCAATCTTTCGTTTGACGAGTTTAATAATCCCTTTGTTAGATGCCTCGGCCTGCCCATTGGCTTGAGCATAATAAGGAGAAGAATTCAATACTTTAATCCCCATACCGATTGCAAATTCATCGAACTCTCCCGATGTAAACATGGTACCCTAATCGGTAGTAATCGTTTGAGGAATACCAAATCAGTAAACAATATGCTCTTTCACAAAATCAATCATATTAGTCGATGTTACTTTCTTCAAAGGAATAGCCTCAACCCACTTAGTGAAATAATCAGTGGCAACTAAGATGAACTTATGCCCTTTGCTTGGTGGTGGGTAAATTTGGCCGATTAGATCAATAGCCCATCCCCGAAACGGCCAAGGCTTAATAATGGGATTCATAGCCGATGCGGGTACCCTTTGAATATTGCCAAACTTCTGACACCCTTGACATCCTTTGAAATATTTAAAGCAATCTTTGAGTATGGTCGGCCAATAATACCCTTTTCTCCTAATCATCCATTTCATCTTAAAAACTGACTGATGTGCTCCACATACTCCCTCATGGATTTCACCCATCAAGTTTCTAGCTTCATCATCACCTAAGCACTTGAGAAGAACTCCTTCTATCGTTCGATAATATAGTTCATCCCCAAGGAGTACATACTTGGTGGCTTCAAACCTGACACGCCTCTCAACCTTCTTAGATGGATCTCCCAAATAATCATTGATCTCTCTTCTCCAATCATCGCACTGATTACCAATAACGTGTTTAACATGGGTTGATATCCTGAGGCATGCTGAACCAACCGATTAGCCTCCTCATTATGTAATCGAGGAACATGCTCTAATCGGAAAATACTTGAATTCCTTTAATAGTTGCATACTTTTTTCATAATAGGTTATCAGGACCTCGCTTCGGCATTCATAAATTCCAGCCAATTGATTTATGACAAGCATAGAATCCCTGAAGATTTCAAGAGCATCAGCACGAACTTCTTTCAACAATTCCAACCATTTGATCAAAGCTTGATATTCAGCTTGATTATTTGTTGACGTAGCAACAATCGGCAAAGAAAACTCATACTTCCTTCCCTGAGGAGAAATTAGTACTATGCCGATTCGTACCCCCCCAGTCACACGTAGATCCATCAAAGAAAAACGTCCATGGAACAATTTCCAAAGTCTCCACTACACCGCAATGTTGGGTCACAAAATCGGTCATAATCTGTCCTTTAACTGCCTGTGGCAGAACCTCCTAAGTGTTTGGGCCCACCGACACCTGTCATTGTCCCAAGGACCTCTGACGGTGATGCCGGGGATCCTCCCACTCTAGAAGTCCGATGAGCCTCTCAGGACGCTCATTCCACCGCTACCTGGGGCGTATCAAACAAGCTCGTCTTGACCTCCAGCAATGGTCAATTAACGAAAATTTCTTCTCCTCGCCCTTACAGGATAGCAAGTGGCCACCTTAACACCAGGATCACTCGTTGCGAAGACATTGCAGTATCACAGACGACATAAGACCAAAATAATATTTCAGAGTAAAACAGCGGAAGTATTACATAACTTAATTTACAAAAGTAGTTCTTCCAAATAGTAGAGTGTTATTACAAACCAGGTCCAGCGGAGCAACTTAAACTTTAGTACACAGATTACAAATTTACAGACCCTGCCCATGGGTCACGCTCACTCTTCCTCGTCGTCAACCTCGACGACGGTCACACAACAGGGTCCGAAACATGTCGGCTCTTGAGCTTCACCTGCAACAGGGGTCATAAAACCCTGAGTACGGAAGTACTCAACAAGACTTACCGAGTGGAAAAAGAGAAGAAATTAGGAATGTAGGCTTGGGGTAGACAAGGGGTGGCTGAGCAAGGAGCCAAAGTGTTTTGCTAAAAAGCTTACTAATAGTGCATCCTTACTTTCAAGTTTTACCCGTGAATTCCTCTCCTCAAGAGGTCAAGGAGTTCGAGCACAGTCTATCTAGTTGCTTCTCACAGACAAGTCTGTAAGTTCCTAGTCCTTAATCCAAGTATTATCTATCCAACGGCCATAGCTTCATGTCACTCTGAGTCCGGGAATTGGGATCCAAACCTCATGAGACATTTCCCCCTTTCTCATTTTACCTCTTAGTTGCATATTTATCTACGATGAGGGTCAGTGGATTGAGTGTCCCAATCGGGGAGCAACAACGATTCGAACTGCTTAGCAATCCAGCTGGAGTTCCTAACCACCCGACATATGTAGAACCAAATCTTGCATATGTCAACCCAAATCAAGCTCTCCCCAAATTTGACTAGGTTCGCGGCACCCGAGAGCACAGTACCCCACCATCCTACAGCCGATCTAGATGTTTCCCGGTCATCTCAGATCCGTAAGGTGGGTACACGCTACTCTCGCCATCGCTCCACACCCAGTGCGCTAGTAGCTGTTCGCATCGAGGGATCACAAGACCGGGCTTACCGAGGGTAAGTGGCTAGTACTATAAATTCTCAACCCATCAGGCCACCAACGGACCTGTCCTTAACCGACACAGTTGGAGACACTACTTTAAGATTCCATTCTTAAAGCAAGTCCACCGACCGGTCTCAAGTTGAGAACATCATTGACCATAAATGTATTCCACAACAACCCTTCAAACTTTCTCGTTTGAAAACCTGTCTAGTAGCAGGGCTAAGCATCACTACGCAGTTTTAAAACAAAACGGGTGCCAAGGACAAGAATAACAAATGTCAAGGTAGTAAATGCAGCAAGTAGGTTAACCCAATTCTCAACTACCTAATGCAGCATTTTCAATTCATAAGTGATAAAAGATTTAAAACATTCAAGAAGGGGTTAATGCATCCGGGGCTTGCCTTGGTTGCAGAGCTGAGAGGGACCCTCGGAGACTTCCCAAGTCTCAGATCCTACTTTCTCGAACGGAGCACCGACCTCGGGGTTCGGTTCAACGGTCGCTCCTTCGTTCACGGGCACTATACGCAAAATGATGTATGCTCATGATATGCGTATGACAAATATGCAAGAAGGACCAAGTTGAGTACTACTGGTTCTCTTGGTGCAACATAGACTAAACAATAATTAAAGTCGTTTACCCTTTTAGTGTCTTTACCCAAGAGGTTGCATCTGTAAATTAAGATTTCTCTTAATTCATAATTATTCTTAATCCACTAATTATTAACCCTTTTTATCTTAATTAATTCTTAATTAAGTATTAATGACAGTAATTAAGAATTAAAGCCAAACAATAATTAAATGCCAAAGGTCATTAAGGTTAATGACCTCAGGTCATCACACAATCCCAAAATCACTCAAACCCTAATTTTGAGAATTTAACTAATTATTATCTAATTATTATTTAATTATTAATTAAGGGTATAAGAATATTTTATGCCAACATTATCCAAATGCCACCAAATTTTGTGTGGAGCCAGGGAATAATATTCAGAGGCATCCCACAAATTTTGGTGATTTTTGGACATATCAATAAATTATTAAAATTCATAGAAATTTTATTTGCTAATTAAAAGAGGCAATTTTTATACACATGCAAACTACCAGAAAAGAAGATCTACTATTTTTCTTGTGTTCTACTTATTTCATGGAATCTATACAAAAATTTTCATGATTTTTGGATCAGCACATGATTTTCTATTCAAATTTAAACATCAAGCATTTTTAAACAAAAAGGAAAAAGGAAAACACACTGTGCTACGCGGCCGGCCCGCTTGGCTTTGGCCCAAGCCGGCCCACGCGCTGAACCCGCCCCCTCCCCTCTCTCTGCCAGACGCTGACGGGGAGGCCCCACCCGTCAACTTCGTCTCCACCGTGCATGGCGGCTCGGGCACGGCTCCGGCCGCCGTTAGCGAGGTTCTCGGCCCACGCGCGGGTGCGCACCGGCCTCGCCTCGCCTTCGCGACTCCACTGCCCTCCCCTACTCACGCTCTACTCCCTCCCTTCCACCTCGGCCACGCGGATGGCGGGCGGGCGCCATGGCCGACCATGGACCGGCCACTAGGGCTCGGTAGAGTGCAAATTGACACGCTAGGGAGCTTCCAGGGAGGGTAAGGAACATGGTGCTCACATCACCACGGCGGGAGAAGCAGTAGAAGGCCTTGGCGCCGATGGCCGTGTGGTCGGGCGGGTGCTCCGGCTCCGGCGAGGTTGTTCCGGCGATCCTGTTCGCGTCTAGGGAAAAAGAGAAAGCACATGAGCTTCTGGGGATAAAGAGGAACCGGAAACATCCGCTAGCCAGGTAAATTGCTCACTGGAACAACGCGGCCACGGAGAGAGTTTCACGGCGGCGGTTTCGGCCGAAGTTGGAGAGGAACAGGGAGTCCGGGCGATTGGGAGAGGCAGAAAGTGCCCCTGGGCGTGCGTCGGGTTCGCAAGAGGGTGGCGGAGTTGGTGGTGCGCTCGGGTGGCTTGGAAAGGGATCAAGGGAGGTGAATTTCACAGTGGCGCGGGTGGAGCTCGTCGGCGTTCTCGGAGGCAAACGGAGGCGCGTCGGCCGGTGGAGCAGTTTTATACCCGCGTAGAGCATGCACGGGGCTTCCACGTCGCCTGGCGGCCCTGGCAGGCAAGCAGCTGCGTGCTCGCACGCATGCGCGCGGCGCTGCCCTCGCGGCGGCTGCGCTGGACAGGGGCCGGTGATCCTCATCGGATCACTGTAGCTGGCCCTTATCCCCTCTTCTCTGTTTTTTGGTGAAATTCGACCAAAATCTGAACTAAAGACAAATTTCCACCAAAATGAAAGTTGTGCAAAATTTTATAAACTACAAATCATATTTTGGTGCCCAACACTGATTCTAAGTGGAAGAGTGTGATTTTGGCAAAACAGTTTGAACTTCAAAATCTCAAATTGGGGAAATTCAAATTTTTAAATTAGGGCAGATCAGAATTTCCAAAATTACTTTTGATTTTCCAACACAACCTGAAAAACTCCCAACATGAATGTTGCTCAACTTTTTGAGCTCTACAACTTTCATGTTGTGCACTTTTCAAGATTCCAAATAGATTTTGAATTGGAGATTCAAACTAGAAAAGGGGACACTTTTTGGAAATCTGTATTTTCAAAATTACTTTGAATTTTATATTGAAACTTCAAAAACTCAAAACACCAAAGTTGTACATCTTGACAAGATCTACAACTTTGCTTTTGGACTCAACCTCAAATTTTGCTTGGTTTTTAAATTGTGCAATAGGGGGCAATTCTAGGGTTCAAAAATCAGGGTTTCCCCCCCTAATCTTTCGGAAATCTTTCACCCTAGGGTTTTAGCAACCAACACAAGCATCAATACACAATGTAAGCACGCTTTCAATCCCTAAGCACAACCAATCAAAATAAACTTGTTTTCAGTTGATGCATAACAATGTGCTTAACAGGTATGCGATGCAATGCTCATGATGACATGATCAAGTTTTAGTAACTGTAACATCGGGGATGTTACAGCCCTTCCCCCTTAAAGAAATCTCGTCCCCGACATTTAAAGCCTTAGGGTATGTAATGGAAAAGGAAATTTGTCAAACTTTTTCATCTTCAACTTTCTCATAATACAAGGAGCTGGGAAATATTACTTAATTATAAACATATATATGTACCTTAAGTACATGACTTTGGCTACCCTTTTTCCTTCACTAGAGTACACTTCTTATTAATTGGATGTTGTCTTGAAGAGAAGCATGGAACTCGGGAAAATTCTCCAGCAGATAATCTTCAGATTCCCATGTGGCTTCCTCTTCAGAGTGCTGACTCCATTGCACCTTGTACCATTTGGTAGTTGTCCTTCGAGTAACTCTATCTCTTTGGTCCAATACTCGGATAGGATATTCCGCATAAGTTAGATCTGGTTCAAGTTCCACATCTTCACTATCTTAAACTTGGTCTGGTACTCGAAGACACTTTTTCAGTTGAGACACATGGAATACATTATGTATCCCGGATAATCGTTCGGGCAGTTTAAGGCGGTAAGCTACCTGTCCACATCGGTCAAGGATTGGAAATGGACCAATGTAATGGGGCACTAACTTGCCTTTGACACCAAAACGATTTACTCCTTTCATTGGGGACACTTTTAGATACACATGGTCACCCTTGGCGAATCTTAAGGGTCGACGTCTTTTATCGGCATAGCTTTTCTGTCGGGACTGAGCAACTTTCAAGTTATTTTGGATTTGTTTAACTTTTTTCTCAGTCTCTTTCACTAGGTCAACCCCGAAGAACCATCTTTCTCCGGGTTCCGACCAGTGTAACGGAGTTCGACATCGACGGCCATATAGTGCCTCAAAGGGAGCCATCTTGATACTCTCTTGGTAGCTATTGTTGTAAGAAAACTCTGCTAGAGGCAAGCAGTCATCCCATTTATCCGGAAAATTCAGGGCACAAGACCTTAATAGATCTTCTAGGGTTTGATTTACCCTCTCTGTTTGCCCACCTGTTTGAGGGTGGTAGGCTGTACTGTATAAAAGCTTGGTGCCCAAATATTCATGTAAGCATTTCCAGAACTGGGAGACAAATTGTGTGCCTCTATCTGACACTATTGTCTTTGGCACCCCATGCAGACTTAGTATACGATCAAAATAGATCTTAGCATAGGTGGAGGTATAATACGATTTCTTTACAGGTAAGAAGTGTGCTGTTTTGGTGAGACGATCCACAATGACCCAAATAGAATCAAAGCCTTTGGCCGTCTTGGGCAATCCTACTATGAAATCCATACTTATGTCATCCCATTTCCATGCTGGGATAGGCAAAGGTTGCAACTCTCCAGCGGATTTGAGATGAATAGCTTTGACGTTTCGGCAGGTATCGCATTGGGCCACATAGCGAGCTATTTCTATCTTCATTTTTGTCCACCAAAACCTTTGCTTTAGGTCCTGATACATCTTATTACTTCCCGGATGAATAGAATACCTCGTGGTATGAGCTTCATCCAGGATTTGTTGACGTAGCTCAAGTACCTTTGGAACCACTAACCGGTTCTTGAACCAGATTACTCCTGCATCATCCACCTTAAAGTCTGTGGGTGCTCTATTAGAAATTTTCTCTTTAAGATGTTTCATGCCTTTATCTTCTTTTTGTGCCTTTATGATTTGAGCTCCGAGATTGAAATCAACCGTTAGATTGGCAAGGCTTCCTTGGGAAATCGTTTCTATCCCCAGGTTCTCTAGCTCTTGGCATAAAGTTATATCTTTAGGCGTCACTGCTAAGCAATTACAGTGAGCCTTACGACTGAGGGCATCAGCTACTACATTCGCCTTGCCAGGGTGATAATGCACCTCAAGGTCGTAATCTTTGATTAATTCTAGCCACCTTCGCTAGCGCATATTCAGTTCAGCTTGAGTGAAGATGTATTTCAAGCTCTTGTGATCCGTGTATAGATGACACGTGTTCCCTAGCAGATAATGGCGCCAGATCTTTAATGCATGCACTACGGCGGCTAGTTCAAGATCATGGGTCGGGTAATTCTCTTCATGGGGTTTAAGCTGTCTGGAAGCTTATGCAATTACTCGACCCTCCTGCATTAGCACACAGCCTATCCCAATCCCTGATGTGTCACAATACACATCAAAGGGTTTTTCAATATCTGGCTGGGCTAAGACAGGTGCAGTTGTCAATAACCTTTTCAGAGTCTGAAAGGCTTGCTCACATTGAGGTGACCAAACAAATTTCGTTTGATTCTTGAGCAAGGTTGTGATTAGTTTGGCGACTCTTGAAAAGTCCGGGATAAAGCGATGGTAATATCCCGCCATACCCAGAAAACTACGGACCTCAAGTACCGTAGTCGGGGGTTTCCAATTCAACACATCTTCTACCTTGCCTGGGTCTACGGCGACTCCCTCCGCTGATAATACATGACCCAGGAAATGGACTTTGTCCAGCCAGAACTCACATTTGCTAAACTTGGCATATAGTTGATGCTCCCTGAGACGGGCCAGCACAATTCTCAGATGTTCAGCATGTTCTTTCTTAGTTTTGGAATAGATCAAGATGTCATCAATAAAGACGACCACAAATTTGTCCAGTTCTGGCATGAAGACAGAGTTCATCAAGTACATGAAATGCGCCGGTGCATTGGTCAACCCAAAAGACATTACCAAGTATTCATACAGCCCGTAACGGGTTGTAAAAGCTGTCTTGGGTACATCTTCCGGCCTAATTTTAATTTGGTGGTACCCTGATCTCAAATCAATTTTTGAGAATACTTTGGCCCCGGCTAACTGGTCAAATAGTAAGTCAATACGGGGCAATGGGTACTGTTTTTAAACGTCACCTCATTCAGGGGACGATAATCGACACACAGCCTTAACGTTTGATCTTTCTTTTTCACGAATAAGGCTGGGCAACCCCATGGAGAGGAACTGGGCTGAATAAAACCTTTCTGCAACAGCCTTGTAGTTGGGTTTTTAATTCGCCCAGCTCTTTCGGTGCCATTCGGTAGGCCCTTTGAGATATTGGGGTTGTCCCTGGTTTCAATTCTATACTGAACTGGACATCCCGGTCCGGTGGCAGACCTGGTAAGTCTTCAGGAAATACATCCGGAAAATCCCGAACTACCGGGATATTTTTGACTGCCGACACATTAGTGGCATGAACCTGCCCAATTGCCCGTTTGGGAGTAACTAACTGGATTAGAAGGTAAGAATTCTCATTGGGCAATGAGATTTTAATGGTTCGATGCAAGGTATCTAGCACAACCACTCGTTGTGCCATCCAGTTCATGCCTAATATGACATCAATCTCCTGGTCTTTAAGAACAATCATGCTAGTGGGAAAACTATGCCCACCAAATTCGATGGGTATCTGGTGAACCATTTCTTTAGAACTCAGCCGTCCTCCTGGCGACTGTATATAAAAATAATCTTGTGTTTCCCCAATGGGTATGCCATGCTTTAACACAAAGGTGCGATTGATGAATGTATGAGATGAAACAGAATCGAAAAGCATTAAAGCAGGATGTTTCGCGACAGGAAACGTACCCATCATTACTGGTTCACCCTCCGGGATCGTCTCCACCTCCGTATGGAAGACTTGTCTCACTTTCTTCGCTGGTTTACCCTTTTGCACATTTTGTCCTTTCTGAGCCCCAGTCCTGAATTGGCTCGGCTGGGGTTGGCCCATGGGTGGCCTATGAAAAGTGGGGTTGGTTTGGCGGGGGTAGGGGCACTCTTTAGAATAATGCCCAGGCTTACCACAATTGAAACAAGGATAATTGTGGCTGGGCGGAGCAGTGGGGCGAACACCTGGGGCGTTCGGCTGGCGTGGTGCAGTGACGATGGTAGTAGGTCGAGGGTATACCTGCTGCCCTGGTCTATATTGTGGCGGCGCTGAAAAGCGTCCGTGGCCCTGCGGATGATAAATGATTCTCTGGCGCTTTTGACCGCGACCAGAGAAGGAGGAAGAAGCGGCCTTCTTCTTGGCTTCTTTGTGCTTTCTATTCTTTTCTTCTGAGGCGATGGCAATATTTATCGCCTCGTAGAAGGTAGCATTTTGACAGGTGGTCATCATGGTCTGAAGTTTGGTATTAAGACCACGCATGAAACAGGCCTTCTTCTTTCTATCGGTGTTCACATGGTCCGTGGCATATTGAGAAAAATGATTAAACTTTGCCACGTACTCCATAACACTTTTATCGCCTTGCTGCAAGGCGAGAAATTCTTCGGCCTTCATGGCCATAAGCCCTTCCGGGATGTAATGGGCGCGGAACGCGTCCTTAAACTCTGTCCAGGTAACCTGGTGTCCCGGAGCTTGGATAGCTAGAAAATTCTCCCACCAGGCACCCGCAGCTCCCCGAAGCTGCTGACCTGCGAATAGGGGCTTCTGAGTTTCCGAACACTGAATCAGACTGAACTTGTGCTCCATGGTTCGGAGCCAGTCATCCGCTTCTAACGGCTCATCAGCCTTGGTGAATACCGGGGGCCTTGTCTCGATAAAGTCCATGTACCGAGTTTCTCCCTCCCCATTGTGCTGTGCTCTGAAGTTTGGGGCGGGGTGTGGTTGACGTTGTGCTAGCTCGCGCAGCAAGCGAGCGTTGTCGGTAGTGGCACTCAAAAGAACAGCAATGGCATCAGCCAGAGAAGGTGGAGTAGGTGGAGGGTTGGGGATGTCCTCCCCTCCCTGAGATGTCTCGGCTCCATCAGATCCTCGTGTACGCATCGGCATCTGCTACAAGAGTCATATGTACTAGTTACCACATGGAATCCATAACTTAAAACATATCTTACATACTTCCATTTATTTATCAAACATCAATTCAACACACTGGAAACAAACGAGTACAACTTTTAAAAGAAAGGACACTATACTACAACCCCGACCCCCCTACGGTCGACTAGGAATCCTACAACGATGTTGCCCACGGCTTCACCGAACTAGTTGGTGTGGCCAGAGCTGTAGCCCGGGTCGTCATCGCCCTCGTCATGATTACCCCCCGGGTTGTCATCACCGGAGTCGGACTCCTCCCCATCACTGAGGCCTTGATCGGGTTCCCCATCGTCCGCCAACTCTCCATCCGTATCCATCTCTCCTTCGCCTGGAGGTGGATGGAGCTGGTGATATAGGTCGAATGCAATATCACGATATTGCATTGCCAAATCGTTGGCGATGTCGAAATGATGTGCCAGCTCAAGCTTCTCTAGCTGTAGCTGGTCCTCCCGCTGCCACGCGACATCCCTCTGCGCGGTGACAGTGGCCGCCATCTTCACGTACAGATCTTTAAGGTACTTGGTTTTGTCCAGCTTCGCTTTCATCCTGGTCAGCTCGTGCCTATGGGTGCTCCTGGCCTCCTCTTCTCGGGCAATAGCGGCGTTCTTTTCTTCCACCATACGAGACAGCATTGCCTCGCAGTTCTCGGTGGCTTGTGTTTGCTTTGCTAGTTGGGCTTTAAGTTCACCGATCTCCATGACGTTGTACATCCTTTCTCTCGTCACTTCGGTCAGCTCGGCGGACAACCTTTCCACCTTCTGCTGAGGCGGTGAACGGCTACTGCTTGCTTGATTGCCTCGCGGGGCCAACTGATGTCTGGGGACTCCTTTTGAACCAGTCCTCTTGCGCGGGGTCTGCTTCCAGCGGCCCATCCTGTAGAGGGTGAGTTTAGATTAGTAAGGCAGACCCTTAAGGTTAGCAAGAATAGGATTGATTCTATACAGCCCAACCCGAACAAGGAGGAAGGAATTTAACCAAGTGATATATCATGATGCATGCACGTACTTACGATTTCTACTAGAAATTCATAACGATATTATTTTAAATTTTTACAACATAGGGCAATACTTTATGTTGCTCCTCCAAACCACTTCAAAAATTCTAAGAAGGCCTACAGACAGGGGTAACATAGGACTAAAGCACTTGGACTCAAAATAGGCAAGTTTATAGTATTGGATCCAAATGATTTTGAAGTTTTTCAAAGGATACAACAGTCATCTTAGCAACGAAAGCTCTGATACCAGCTGTGGCAGAACCTCCTAAGTGTTTGGGCCCACCGACACCTGTCATTGTCCCAAGGACCTCTGACGGTGATGCTGGGGATCCTCCCACTCTTGAAGTCCGATAAGCCTCTCAGGACGCTCATTCCACCGCTACCTGGGGCGTATCAAACAAGCTCGTCTTGACCTCCAGCAATGGTCAATTAATGAAAATTTCTTCTCCTCGCCCTTACAGGATAGCAAGTGGCCACCTTAACACCAGGATCACTTGTTGCGAAGACATTGCAGTATCACAGACGACATAAGACCAAAATAATATTTCAGAGTAAAACAGCGGAAGTATTACATAACTTAATTTACAAAAGTAGTTCTTCCAAATAGTAGAGTGTTATTACAAACCAGGTCCAGCGGAGCAACTTAAACTTTAGTACACAAATTACAAATTTACAGACCCTGCCCATGGGTCACGCTCACTCTTCCTCGTCGTCAACCTCAACGACGGTCACACAATAGGGTCCGAAACATGTCGGCTCCTGAGCTTCACCTGCAACAGGGGTCATAAAACCCCGAGTACGGAAGTACTCAACAAGACTTACCCGATGGAAAAAGAGGAGAAATTAGGAATGTAGGCTTGGGGTAGACAAGGGGTGGCTGAGCAAGGAGCCAAAGTGTTTTGCTAAAAAGCTTACTAATAGTGCATCCTTACTTTCAAGTTTTACCCGCGAATTCCTCTCCTCAAGAGGTCGAGGAGTTCGAGCACAGTCTATCTAGTTGCTTCTCACAGACAAGTCTGTAAGTTCCTAGTCCTTAATCCAAGTATTATCTATCCAACGGCCATAGCTTCATGTCACTCTGAGTCCGGGAATTGGGATCCGAACCTCATGAGACATTTCCCCCTTTCTCATTTTACCTCTTAGTTGCATATTTATCTACGATGAGGGTCAGTGGATTGAGTCTCCCAATCAGGGAGCAACGACGATTCGAACCGCTTAGCAATCCAGCTGGAGTTCCTAACCACCCGACATATGTAGAACCAAATCTTGCATATGTCAACCCAAATCAAGCTCTCCCCAAATTTGACTAGGTTCGCGGCACCCGAGAGCACAGTACCCCACCATCCTACAGCCGATCTAGATGTTTTCCGGTCATCTCAGATCCGTAAGGTGGGTACACGCTACTCTCGCCATCGCTCCACGCCCAGTGCGCGAGTAGCTGTTCGCATCGAGGGATCACAAGACCGGGCTTACCGAGGGTAAGTGGCCAGTACTATAAATGCTCAACCCATCAGGCCACCAACGGACCGGTCCTTAACCGACACAGTTGGAGACACAACTTTAAGATTTCATTCTTAAAGCAAGTCCACCGACCGGTCTCAAGTTGAGAACATCATTGACCATAAATGTATTCCACAACAACCCTTCAAACTTTCTCGATTGAAAACCTGTCTAGTAGCAGGGCTAAGCATCACTACGCAGTTTGAAAACAAAACGGGTGCCAAGGACAAGATAACAAATGTCAAGGTAGTAAATGCAGCAAGTAGGTTAACCCAATTCTCAACTACCTAATGCAGCATTTTCAATTCATAAGTGATAAAAGATTTAAAACATTCAAGGAGGGGTTAATGCATCCGGGGCTTGCCTTGGTTGCAGAGCTGAGAGGGACCCTCGGAGACTTCCCAAGTCTCGGATCCTACTTCCTCGAACGGAGCACTGACCTCTGTTGACGGTTCTTAAGTATCAATTTTAATTATCAAATAAACAAGAGAAAGGACCAATATGCAACCAGCACATAGAATTAGGGTTTGATCTGACAGAATTCCACGAGTTTTGTTGTTTATCTATTTCTGCAGGGGGTTATCAGGAAATAAGGAAGAAAGGCCCACATGTCAGGATTACATAGAGATATCAACGCACCGCGCAATTTTACATCATCTAGAAGACTCCAGAAGCCACGAGACCGAAGCGGAGGCGAAGCTGGGCCAGGCCCAGGGCGCCCGCCCTGGAAGCCTGGGCGCCCGCCCCCCTTCTGGAGCCAATTCAGGACTCCTTCGCTCGGGATATTCCACCGACCTATTGGATCAAGAAAAAACATAGTACCACCTCGGCTATCGACCCAAAAACGCATAGAAGGGGAGGACTATATAAGCGAGGCCCCCCTGGCCCCTGGAAGACATGAAGAAATTATCATAGAGACTGAGGGGTGCCCTCGAAGGAAAACCTCTTCTCTAATTAATATTTCTTTTTAGGCTTAGCAATCAATGTAAGGTAGAAATAGATCTTCTAGTTTCTACTAGATTGAGAGATATAGAGTGGAGGTGTAGAGTGGAGGAAACCCGGCCTGTCGGTGTCTACTCCAAGCTTGTACCTGCGGGATCAAGTTCTCCTAACCCGAAGCTTGCTCCTAGGATTCTTCAGTAATTCGACTTCTAAATTCTAGTAAGTTCTTGTTTTATTGTTCTTATGGTTTATGAGTTTACTTTAATCTCTTCGCGTAGAGTTTAGAGTAATCATTGCTGGCGTAAACGTGGTGTTTAGGCTGGGGTACTCATAGATATTCCCTGACTAGCTGGACCGTGGTAGTAGTGAGGAACGTGACATTTCCGAGCTACCTTTGTAGATCACATCTCGTTAGCAGGAAGGATAGGGTTTATAGGTGCGGGTTGAACATCCTTTGTGGTGTCTAGATTCCGTTAGCCTCCCCATTAGAATAGTAGATCATCCTTATCAAGGTTAGAAGGAGACTACGGTTGCAGTCTTCTCTATTTATCACTCACATCGAAAGACATTCTTTGTGCCTAAAGGTTAGTAGTAATAGACCGGTTAGTCAGATGCACTCTTTCTCCTAGTGGTAAAAAAATAAATACGATACTCTGGATAATTTCCCGGGTGAAATGCTCACCGATATCCGTGCGCTTGCGGATCAATTCCTTATTGCGTTCCCAAATATCAACAAGCATTTCTGGCGCCGTTGCCGGGGAGAAAGACGGTTGCTGAGATAACCTGTGTCTTGCTATTAGCTTGTATCTATACTTTTATCTTTTCTTATCTTTTATATTCTTTATTTATATTTGTTTATTCTTACCTTATGGAAAACCAAATTTCTAAATCGATCCATGAGTCTGCAATCCCTTTAGCAACTGACCTTTTACCATGGGAATCATCACAGCCTATCCAAACATCCCAGTATAAGTTAAGTTCTAGGTTGATTGCCATGATTCAAAACCTATCTTTTTCGGGAAAGGAAGACGAAAACCCTTACCTTCATATTAGAGATTTTGAGCAAACATGTGATTGTCTTCGCATTGAAGGCATTTCTGATAAGACTTTACGTTGGAAGCTTTTTCCTTTTTCTCTAAGGGGAGAAGCTAGACAATGGTACAGTCAGAAGGTAAGTCAACAACAAGGTGAATGGGGAGTTTTACGAGCCAACTTTTGTCTAGATTTCTATTCCCTTGACCGTATAGCCGACCTTAGACTCGAAGTCCTATCTTTTAAACAAAAAGATAATGAAACTTTGGGAAAATCCTGGAAACGTTTTTCTGATCTTTTAGAATCTGGTCCAAACCTTAATCTTGAAGACCCTGTTCTTTTATTTCATTTTTTTCGAGGTCTTCATAAAAATCACAAACAAATGCTACACACAATGTCTAGAGGTTCTTTCTTTCGCATCCCTGCTGATGAAGCTAGAGTGATCCTAGATAGAATCCTAGAAGCTGAGATGGATAATACCCTTCATGATGAAACCTACGAAGCCGAAGTAGACACTCTGCCAAATTTTTCATCTACTTTAGCTATCCCAAGTTCTGAGCCACAAGAGGAAGAAATTCCACTACCGGACTTCATGCTGGATATAGAATCCGATCTTTTTGCCGATTTTGGAAATATTTCAAACTACCATTCTATTGACAAACCCCAAAACGGCCAGTCTAGCATTTATTTGCCAAGTGAATATCAATTGAGAGAGCTTATCTCAGTGATGAGTAGCGAATGGTTGGAGGAATCAGAGCTTTCCTCTGATGTGAATCGTTTGGACACACCCTCTATAACTATACGATGTGCTTATAACTCTGATCGATTTAATGCCCTTTATAATCCTGTTGTGGGGATCAACATTATGTCTGAATCTTTTGCACTTAAACTATTTAAAAATCTTGTCTTAACCCCCACAACAAAGGTCATAAAGGAATCTTCGGGACGATTAGTCCCCAGTCTTGGAATTATTAATGTCCTACCTCTTACGGTAGAAGGCTCCATGGTTCATTTGAACTTCTATATCTTTGATACATGGGACTTCGACTTATTGATAGGACAACCTTTTAGAAGACTCCTTTATGAAGGTCATACTGGAAAGCTACACATTTCTTTTGGAAAAACTTTTCAATTCCCAATGATAATTTCACACTCCTTAAATAATAAGGCCGAGTCATATCTTTTGCCTGATCCTATGGAGGAAGTAAAGGCTGCATCTCTAGAGCTTTTAGATGAACCAGACTTAGAAGACGAAACTCCTTTCTTCACAGAAGAAGAAGACGAACCTTCCGAGCCTGAACCCTTAGATGAGTTTGCAGAAACACCTAGACCCCCTATAGAGCTTAAAACTTTACCACCCGGTCTTACCTATGCTTTCCTAAACAATAATCCAGAGTTCCCTGTGATCATTAGCGATAAACTCACTCAGGATCAAACTCTACGATTAATGACCATTCTTGAGAAACATCACTCAGTTTTTGGCTACTCACTTCAAGATCTTACAGGAATCAGTCCTATGATTTGTACCCATCGTATTCCAACAGATCCTTCTGTTACACCCTCTCGAGAACCCCAACGTAGACTTAACAACACTATGAGAGAGGTAGTTAAAAAGGAAGTTATAAAGTTGCTGCATGCAGAGATTATATATCCTGTGCCGCACAGTGAGTGGGTAAGCCCAGTACAAGTTGTGCCTAAAAAGGGAGGCATGACAGTTATTATGAATGAAAAGAATGAGCTAATTCCGCAACGCACCGTCACAGGATGGCGGATGTGCATATACTATAGAAAATTAAACAAAGCCACGAGAAAGGATCACTTTCCTTTACCTTTCATAGATGAGATGCTAGAGCGGTTAGCAAACCATTCATTCTTTTGTTTCTTAGATGGATATTCAGGATATCACCAAATCCCGATCCATCCTGATGATCAAAGCAAAACCACCTTTACATGCCCATATGGAACTTATGCTTACCGTAGAATGTCTTTTGGGTTATGTAATGCACCAGCTTCTTTTCAAAGATGCATGATGTCTATATTTTCTGATATGATTGAAGAGATTATGGAAGTTTTCATGGATGATTTCTCTGTTTATGGAAAAACTTTTGATAGTTGTCTTGAAAACTTAGACAAGGTTTTGCAAAGATGTGAAGAAAAGCACTTAATCCTTAATTGGGAAAAATGTCATTTTATGGTTAGAGAAGGAATAGTGCTAGGACACTTAGTGTCTGAAAGAGGGATCGAGGTAGACAAAGCTAAAATTGAAGTAATTGAACAGCTACCTCCACCTGTGAATATAAAAGGAATTCGAAGCTTTCTTGGCCATGCTGGTTTTTATCGTAGATTCATAAAAGATTTTTCATTTATTGCTAGACCACTTACTCTTTTGCTAGCCAAGGATGCTCCTTTCGAATTTGATGATGCATGTCTAACATCTTTCAATTTATTAAAGAAAGCACTCATCTCTGCACCAATCATTCAACCCCCTGATTGGTCGTTGCCGTTTGAAATTATGTGTGATGCTAGTGATTATGCTGTGGGGGCAGTATTAGGACAAACTAAAGATAAGAAGCATCATGCAATTGCTTATGCCAGTAAAACTTTGACAGGAGCTCAACTTAATTATGCAACCACTGAAAAAGAGCTTCTGGCTGTTGTCTTTGCCATTGATAAATTTAGATCTTATTTAGTTGGAGCTAAAATAATTGTTTACACTGATCATGCTGCATTAAAATATTTGCTCACTAAAAAAGATGCTAAACCTCGCCTGATTAGATGGATCTTATTACTCCAAGAATTTGACTTAGAAATAAAAGATAAAAAAGGAGTAGAAAATTCTGTTGCTGATCACTTGTCTAGAATGTATTTTAAGAGTCCACAGGAAACCCCCATCAATGATTCACTCCGGGACGACATGCTCTACGGGATTAACAGGTCTGACCCTTGGTATGCAGGTATTGTTAATTTTATGGTTTCAGGGTATGTACCACCAGGAGCAAAAAAGAAGAAGCTTACTCAAGAAAGTCGTTCACATATATGGGATGAGCCATACCTCTTCCGAGTATGCTCTGATGGCTTACTCAGGAGATGTGTGACCACTGAGGAAGGATGGAAGATCATCGACAGATGTCATTCATCACCATATGGAGGTCATTATGGAGCATTCCGTACACATTCAAAGATCTGGCAGTGTGGATTCTATTGGCCTACAATGTATGAAGACACGAAGCAATATATCAGAAGATGTGGGCCATGTCAAAGGCACGGAAACATAAATACAAGGGATGCAATGCCACTCACCAACAACCTTCAGATTGAGCTCTTTGATGTCTGGGGAATAGACTACATGGGTCCATTTCCTCCATCAAAGAAGTGCGAGTACATCTTAGTGGCGGTTGACTATGTCTCCAAGTGGGTAGAAGCATTACCTTGCAAGCATGCCGACAACGTCAGTTCAAAGAGGATGTTTGAAGAAATTATATTTCCAAGATTTGGAGTTCCCAGAGTAGTGATAAGTGATGGAGGAGCACACTTCATCGACAAACGTTTCAAGCAATATCTATCAAGACATGGAATCCGTCACAATGTCGCTACCCCTTATCATCCTCAGACAAGTGGCCAAGTAGAGACTTCCAACAAACAAATCAAGAATATTCTTCAGAAGACAGTAAATGAAATGGGAACGGCGTGGAAAGACAAGTTACCCGATGCACTCTGGGCATACCGGACAGCATATAAGACCCCAATCGGAATGTCTCCATACCAATTGGTGTACGGGAAGACTTGCCATCTACCTGTTGAACTAGAGTTCAAAGCACACTGGGCCATAAAGAGATGGAATATGGACCTAGATGTTGCTGGAGATTATAGAAGAATGCAATTATCAGAATTGGAAGAATGGCGAGAGAAGGCATATCACAATTCAAAGATCTACAAAGAAAGAGTCAAACGGTGGCATGACAAGAGAATCAAGAAGAAGGAGTTCACACCCGGAGATAAGGTATTACTTTTTAATTCCAGGGTGAAGCTTTTCGGGCATGGAAAACTCCGGAGCAAATGGGAAGGACCATTCAAGGTAATCAATTCATCATCCCACGGAGCTATCACACTTCAAAATAACGAAGGTACGTTATTCAAGGTAAATGGTCAACGTCTTAAATTATTTTTAGAGCCCAATGAGGAATTTGAAGAAATAGACGTAGTCCATTTTTACCTTCCCATAGAGAATTAGAGCCCGACACTTTTGGTCTGATGGTTTTGGGTCATATATATATTTTTCTAAATAATTTCGCATCTAGAAACACGCTCGGAAAAGTGGGCCCACAGAGGGGCCAGAGAGAGGGCGGGCGCCCAGGTCAAGTGGGCGGGCGCCCTGCCCCTGTTCCCCCTCGGTCCTGACTTTCTCTGTTATGGAAAATGCACTTATGGTAATTCGAATAATCCCTCGGACGGAAAGTTTCCCACGCAAGTCGACGGGAGTAACCCGAACAACCCATAGAGGCACCCTTTTGACCCCTATATAAACAGACCCCTGACCTCAGTTTTCAAACACTAAGCCATCAAGCTTTCTCTCCTTCAATTAGAGCTTGATTAGCTCGTCTTTAATTAAAATTTTATTTCCTTGCTACTCCAATGGCCGAGAAGTACCACGATGATTGGGAAGTCGTCCCCTTCAACCTCAACATGGAGCCAGTGGGAGACCCCGATGCCCGTGCTCTCGTCCCGGCCAACACAGAGCGTCAGCTGGAAGCCATACCATTACGCCAACGCAGCTCCGCCCAATCTTACCATGCTCAACCAGTTCTCACCGCACCACCACAACCCCTACTCCTCAAAGGATCATCATCTAAGACGAAGACCACTATCAAGGTGCCAATCGGCACAAGAGTCCTTCCACCTAGACCCAATGAGAGGGTCGTTGGAGTCAAGACCAACCGGAGCGGCGAGATCAGCAGCGTTCGCTACACTACGGAGGAGGAAAGGCCTTACTTTGAAGGGATTAGAGCAGCCAAAGTCCGTTTCATCACTCCAAAGGCAGCCCCGAAGCACGCTCTCAATGCTTTTGAGACACCTCCCAAGCGTCGCAAGACTATAATGGATATTGATGAGGAAGTTCGCAGGCTAGATAGAATTATCATAGACCTCCAGTCCTCGATTAATTCCCTCACTAGGCAGCTCTCTAACCACAACACCGTTATACTAGGCCTTAGGCAGGATCTTGCCAGTGCCAACAAGAAGATCAAAGAATTAGAGCGCCGCTAAGTTATCTAGATTAGACCTTGAGGCAGTGCATCTTAGTTATCTATCTTTAAATTCGGTTTAAGTTTGCTTTTATAAGTTTGCTATTATTATCAGTTTGTTATCAGTTTGCTATCAGTCTTTTGTAATAAATGCCTCAAGATCAATAAAGAGTATTATTATTATTATGTTTTGTGTGTCTCTACTTTATTTTTGTGCAAGAAAGCAGAAAACAAGTATGGGGGAGATCCCTCAACATGCCAAACACACTCCGACTACACCACTCCACGATTCAGGTACACACTCTGCACACTTTACTTTACACATATTTTGGATTATGCAGATTACTGTTTCCGACATGATAAATTAAAAAGATTAAAATATTTCTAATCATGATTAATCTCAATCTGTGATATTTCCTGAAAACTTGCAATTAGTATAAAATCATTTTAAAACCCTGTGTTACTTAAGTCAATATGGAATATGTGATGGTAGAGTATGAGTTTCTTATTCTTGATATCATCGTTGCTTGGAGAACTTATTTCAAAATATTCAAATTCCTAGCTACCATCCTCAGTGTTTTATATGCCTGATAAAACTGAAATATTAATTATGATTATAAAAGCTATCTGCTCTGTATTGAGTTTGTTCAAAATGAGTTAGACCCTTGTTGAGAGATTTATCATGCTCCCAAGATCAAGACATTATTTCAGAAAGATTCACTCTTCCGAAGTATTATTGCATTAGAGGCATGGGCTATGCAACAAATAGAAGATATTTCGAGGAAATAAAAAGGAGCAAGTGCTCGACAACCTCGCAGAAAAAATGGACAAGTGTCCGGCAGTAGAATTAGGGGTACCTCGGTATCCACTTAAAAAAAAAGAAGAGAGAAAAAATGATAGCCCATGGTCCCTCTAATAAGCAATATGCCAGCAAGAGTTGACAAAGTTTTTAAAGTCTTTGATCTAAGAGTAAGACATTCCCCTCCTCGGATCCCGTTTTGATCAGGCAATAAATGCAAAGTAAGTATGCTTGAGAATTCTTACAAAATTAAAACAACCTCAGTGAGATATATATAAAAGATAATGAGTGATCTAAGAGAACCTATGAGGATAAAAAGGTATGCTAACTTTCTTTTAAAAATATACAAAAACTCCAAGTGACAGGATTGAGAAGAAAGGATCTTTACTCTTAATCATATACTTCCCTGACTATGGTACACACTGGAAATTTTAACACCCTGCAAATATAAAATGCTTTAAAATGTTTTACCCCAGATATTTTTCTTAACCATCCTTTTCTCGAGGACGAGTAAAAGCCTAAGTATGGGGGTATTTGTTGATGGTTCTTAAGTATCAAATAAACAAGAGAAAGGACCAATATGCAACCAGCACATAGAATTAGGGTTTGATCTGATAGAATTCCACGAGTTTTGTTGTTTATCTATTTCTGCAGGGGGTTATCAGGAAATAAGGAAGAAAGGCCCACATGTCAGGATTGCATAGAGATATCAACGCACCGCTCAATTTTACATCATCTAGAAGACTCCAGAAGCCACGAGACCGAAGCGGAGGCGAAGCTGGGCCAGGCCCAGGGCGCCCGCCCTGGAAGCCTGGGCGCCCGCCCCCCTTCTGGAGCCAATTCAGGACTCCTTCGCTCGGGATATTCCACCGACCTATTGGATCAAGAAAAAACATAGTACCACCTCGGCTATCGACCCAAAAACGCATAGAAGGGGAGGACTATATAAGCGAGGCCCCCCTAGCCTCTGGAAGACATGAAGAAATTATCATAGAGACTGAGGGGTGCCCTCGAAGGAAAACCTCTTCTCTAATTAATATTTCTTTTTAGGCTTAGCAATCAATGTAAGGTAGAAATAGATCTTCTAGTTTCTACTAGATTGAGAGATATAGAGTGGAGGTGTAGAGTGGAGGAAACCCGGCCTGTCGGTGTCTACTCCAAGCTTGTACCTGCGGGGTCAAGTTCTCCTAACCCGAAGCTTGCTCCTAGGATTCTTCAGTAATTCGACTTCTAAATTCTAGTAAGTTCTTGTTTTATTGTTCTTATGGTTTATGAGTTTACTTTAATCTCTTCGCGTAGAGTTTAGAGTAATCATTGCTGGCGTAAACGTGGTGTTTAGGCTGGGGTACTCATAGATATTCCCTGACTAGCTGGACCGTGGTAGTAGTGAGGAACCTGACATTTCCGAGCTACCTTTGTAGATCACATCTCGTTAGCAGGAAGGATAGGGTTTATAGGTGCGGGTTGAACATCCTTTGTGGTGTCTAGATTCCGTTAGCCTCCCCATTAGAACAGTAGATCATCCTTACCAAGGTTAGAAGGAGACTATGGTTGCAGTCTTCTCTATTTATCACTCACATCGAAAGACATTCTTTGTGCCTAAAGGTTAGTAGTAATAGACCGGTTAGTCAGATGCACTCTTTCTCCTAGTGGTAAAAAAATAAATACGATACTCTGGATAATTTCCCGGGTGAAATACTCACCGATATCCGTGCGCTTGCGGATCAATTCCTTATTGCGTTCCCAAATATCAACAACCTCGGGGTTCGGTTCAACGGTCGCTCCTTCGTTCACGGGCACTATACGCAAAATGATGTATGCTCATGATATGCGTATGACAAATATGCAAGAAGGACCAAGTTGAGTACTACTGGTTCTCTTGGTGCAACATAGACTAAACAATAATTAAAGTTGTTTACCCTTTTAGTGTCTTTACCCAAGAGGTTGCATCTGTAAATTAAGATTTCTCTTAATTCATAATTATTCTTAATCCACTAATTATTAACCCTTTTTATCTTAATTAATTCTTAATTAAGTATTAATGATAGTAATTAAGCATTAAAGCCAAACAATAATTAAATGCCAAAGGTCATTAAGGTTAATGACCTCAGGTCATCACATGTAACATCCCAAAAATTCACATTCAAAATCACTCGCATTAAAAATTATTTTCAAAATATATTTCAAAAACTATAAAATAATTTGAGCTCTATAGTATCTCCATCTAATCCATCCATATTTTTTTCGCGCACAAATAACAGCGAGTACCAGCAAGCTTACATGCAAAAAAACATAGCAGTGCACCTACACGAGTATATATCTCATGCATGCATGCAGGACATGCCACCGTCCATTTGCATGCACTTGCATGCAAGGACACGGTGATTAGGCACCGTCCATTTGCATGCACCGTGCATGCAAATGGGACATCGTCTTTGGCATGCAATTAGGCACCGACCATGCGCTACAGTAGCATTTTTAATGGCACGCAGCTGAGCGCTTTGGCCTATAAAAAGCCAGCCTCGGGTGCTCACTCTCATCACCCGAGAAACACGTTCACTCACTCGCTCACTCGCTCACTCGCTCTCACTTCGCGTATACCGTATACGGCCATACGCACAAGCCGAGCTCGACTGTCGTCGCAAGACGAGGTGAGCAGCTCATGAGCATCTCCTTGCTCTTCTCTGTCTTTCTGTAGTATTTTCCTGTATTTTTCCTTGTATTTGTCTGTACCGATTCACTGCCAAGAACTCCACGAATAGAACCATAACATACAGAAGAGCTCTAATGATCTCTGCTAATTTCTCTCTAACCATGAATGTGTGGGCCATAAGCATTAACTCCAAATAGTACATGCATGCATGCAACATGCAACCAGCCAAAATTCATCTCGTGAAGCATGTATTTCTTAATCATCGTTAGCCTTTTTCGCATGATTAAAGTCCGGCCATTTCACAAATGCCATGTGCTAACTCTGATTTTAATAATTCTTTTTCCTAAATTCATCTAAAATCATGATCTACCTCCCATATTAATTTCATGATTTTTGGAGCTCATTTGAATTTATATGATTATTTATCTGTGCCTGTTGTCTGTGTCGTTCGTCGCGTATTTTAGCTGACGGAGTGAACGAGCCGGAAAACGAGAACGTTGGAAACGAGTACCGCGAGTTTGACGCCGAGGACCCGGACTGTCAGCAGGAGTTTGCCGAGGACGCCGACAGAGGCAAGTCCAACCGATTCCATTTGATGCATATTGATCCTATTTTTAAACACAACCCGTAAAAGCCGTTTTAAATATTGCATGTACGATATATGTACGAAGTATTTTCGCTGCTTAGTTAAAACCTGTTGAATAGCCATCCTTGAATTGGTATTATCCGGTAATTGTCTTGTTCGAACCTAGGAACAAATAATATGTTATGACAGAAATATTATTATTTTGTATGCTTAGGACTTGTTACTCATCCTGGATACTCATCGCTATATTTTCTCAAATATAATGATTTTAAAAGTAAAAGGTGTGAGTGGTGAAAATAAATTGTGGGTATTGTGAAAGGGTTAATGAACAAGTTATAGATGTGATTACTATGGAGATGGGGCGGATGGGATCTCTTTTGGGGATGCCCTGGTGTTGTGGCTTATACCTTGCGGGGTTAAGCGTGAAGATATCCGCCTTGTCTCGATTAAGGACTGAGTTGATGATTCATCTTGCCTAACTCATTTATCGTACAACCACTCGCCTTGCATGGGAAAGGCTTAGTCTAAATCCCTCTAGTTAGTATGGCAATCACCTGGAGACAGGTGTGCAACGGGACACTAAGTGATGTATGTGAAATTATGGAAATGTATGAAAAGAGCTTTATGAATTATTGCGGTGTCGACGAAAGCTGGTCGGCAGTCTACCTTGGGGTATACCCACGGTAGTAGTTTATCGGTAGACGGTGCGCAAACTACGAACTCGATGGTGACGCAAGACACGGACAAGCTTTTTATCCAGGTTCGGCCGCCGAGTTGGCGTAATACCTACGTCCTGCGTCTGGTTGTATTGATTTGTGTTGAGAGAATATGATGTATATAGTCTGTCCTCTAGGGGACCCCTGCCCCTCCTTATATATCCTGAAGGGACAGAGTTACAAGCAAAGTATCCTATTTGGTACAAAATCTTGTAGCATTGCGGTGCACGCCGACCAGTCGTGCGCCGCACGTCTTCATCTTGTGGGCCGAGCCACCTCTGATGGTGCGGCCCATATAGGCCCATGAGGGTATAGGGGTTTATACCCCCACAGCTAGTCCCCGAGCACCATGTATTATGATGTAACACGCCGTCTTGAGCTTCTTCGATTAGTGAGGCTTGACGTCTTCAATAAGCAGGAAAGTCGCCCAAACAGTTGCAACGGTATTTTGACAAACTCAAAAGACAGTTGATCAACATTGACATCGAAGAAGCAGGTTGTTCGAAGAATGCATGGTGCTCTTAATTAAAAAAGATTTCTTTTCTGGTGAAGTGTGCCCACTTTACTTTTCTGAAAAGTATAGACCTCAAAATAGCAAGCATATTCACCGCAAGGTGAAGTGTGCCCACTTAGTCCCCGAGCCTGGTAGTAGGTGACGTAGACACGTGGTGCCAGGGTCAAAAGAAAAGTTCTTAAAGAAATTCTGAAACTGAGATGCATCGCCAGATGCATCGTACCGATGTAGTCCCCGAGCTTGCTGGAAGGCGAAGTATGAGCCTTGTAGCAAGGTCTAAAAAATTGAATTTACCTGTCCCCGAGCATATCATGCTCGTCTGCAATTGAATAGACTAATCGACCAGTCTCCGAGCATATAACGCTCGGTGGTCGGTACAGTCCCCGAATTCTCATGGTGGGCTGGTCGACCAGTCCCTGAGCGTATAGTGCTCGGTGGTCGGTGCAGTCTCCGAATTCTCAAATTGGTGGGCTGGTCGACCAGTCCCCGAGTGTATAGTGCTCGGTGGTCGGTGCAGTCCCCAAGTTCTTAAATTGGTGGGCTGGTCGACCAGTCCCCGAGCGTATAGTGCTCGGTGGTCGGCACAGTCCTCGAGCACGGTGTAGGGACCGACGGACAAGTCCCCGAGCGTGGTTGGGAACGTAAACGTGCTCGGTGGTCGGCACAGTCTTCGAGCATAGCATAGAGAGTAGTCGACAAGTCCCCGAGCGTGGTTGGGAACGTAAACGTGCTCGGTGGTCGGAGCAGTCCCCGGGCACAGCGTAGGGAATAGTCGACGAGTCCCCGAGCGTAGCTTGTCGACTGGGCCAAACCCCTGAAAAATAAATATAAATAATATGTAGTACATGATGTATAAATAAACTTTAGATAAAAATCAGTACTGAGATAAGTTTTAGATTTTTTGTTATAAAATTAGCACAAGTAGTTAATTCATCCTAGAGCTTGTACCAGCTCTGGTCTAGCCAACAATCAGCATGAGGTGCGGAACCTAGACACGCGTGGGATTGCCAGCCTCGCCAGAGAGCTACTGCCGACCACCCGGAACGCAGAGGGCGGATCTCGTGCACGTGTAGGGAGGAGTCGGAGACAGTACCGGCTCTGGAAAGCTCGTGTAGGAGAAAAAACTAGTGTGGCTAAACAAAAGGTTGTTTTTGAAGGATAATAAAAAATATTATGCCAAAAATAAATAAGATATTAGAAGTGTACTTATCTTTGGATGAAAGTCTAGTCGGTGACGACAAAATTGTCCGGCCCTCGAGCTTTTCGACTTGTCATGACGGTGGTCGCTGTTGTCGTAGCGTCGTTCTTCGCGGCGATTATTATTGCGACTGGTGGTTAGAGCAAGTAGGCTAAACAATTTGGTCGATGGCCCGAGCAGGTCGGTGTTGTCGATCTGCCTCCCTTTGTAGCAGGGAAGCGGGTGACGCGTTGTCGGCGTGGTCGGAGACGTTGCTGGAGTAGTCGGAGTCGTAGCCAGCGTGGTTGAAGCCGCCGCCGACGTCGATGAAGAAGTGGTTGGCGCAGATCGGATCTACACCTCCTCCGTGGTCATGGCGGTGAAGTTGTTGAAGCTGACGGTGAACGTGAAGTCGCCCGCCATGGCCGCGAAGTCAGGGATGATGGCCATCTTGTTCGTCGGAAGAGCTGTACGCACACCCCCTACCTGGCGCGCCACTGTCGACGAAAGCTGGTCGGCAGTCTACCTTGGGGTATACCCACGGTAGTAGTTTATCGGTAGACGGTGCGCAAACTACGAACTCGATGGTGACGCAAGACACGGACAAGCTTTTTATCCAGGTTCGGCCGCCGAGTTGGCGTAATACCTACGTCCTGCGTCTGGTTGTATTGATTTGTGTTGAGAGAATATGATGTATATAGTCTGTCCTCTAGGGGACCCCTGCCCCTCCTTATATATCCTGAAGGGACAGAGTTACAAGCAAAGTATCCTATTTGGTACAAACTCTTGTAGCATTGCGGTGCACGCCAACCAGTCGTGCGCCGCACGTCTTCATCTTGTGGGCCGAGCCACCTCTGATGGTGCGGCCCATATAGGCCCATGAGGGTATAGGGGTTTATACCCCCACATGCGGTATTATGAGATGTGGCCTTAGTGTTCCCGTGGTGAGCGCCATTACTTAGCTATGGAGGGTAATGACTTTGATGGATCTGTGTTTGCACGACGGTGTAAGTTATGGTATCCTACTTGTGGGAAAAGTGTACAACCTCTGCAGAGTGTAATTCTATCTGGATAGCCGTGTCCGCGGTCTCGGACGGGTTATGGTTTGGTTTCAACAACTAGATAGGTTGGGATGAGTGAAAACATGTGAGTGAGTGTGATTTTGGAAATAAATGGTTGACTGCCATTGTGTTGTGGGAACAAGGGTTCAACAACACTTAAAATTGTGATCAAACCCCTATTTTCAGAAATACTATCATATGTAGAAAAGAGGTCTTTTACGACAGTATTTGTGAAATAAAACCTTGCATGTGTAAAAAGATAGCTTTATGCAAATGAAACTAAGCCTCATCCTTGATTTATCCATATGCATATATATTGTTACCCCCTTCCGTAGGGTAAGGTTGGATTTGCTGAGTACTTTGTACTCACCCTTTGTCGACGAAAGCTAGTCGGCAGTCTACCTTGGGGTATGCCCACGGTAGTAGTTTATCGGTAGACGGTGCGCAAACTACGAACTCGATGGTGACGCAAGACACGGACAAGCTTTTTATCCAGGTTCGGCCGCCGAGTTGGCGTAATACCTACGTCCTGCGTCTGATTGTATTGATTTGTGTTGAGAGAATATGATGTCCTAGGGGGGTCCCTTGCCTCTCCTTATATAGTCCGGAGGGCAGGGTTACAGATCTGGAAACTAATCCTAGTCGGTTACAATTGCCATAGATAGTTCGATATCAATTCCTATTCTAACCAACTAGAATCCTGCTTGATCTCCACGTCTTGTTTCCTTGCGCGAAACTCCAAGCTGTCGGATCAAACCTTGAGCTTGTCTCGTAATGGGCCAAGCCTCCTGGCCCAAGTCTAGCCGTAAGGGTATAGGGGTTTATACCCCCACAGCTAGTCCCCGAGCACCATGTATTGTGATGTAACACGCCGTCTTGAGCTTCTTCGATCAGTGAGGCTTGACGTCTTCAGTAAGCAGGAAAGTCGCCCAAACAGTTGCAACGGTATTTTGACCAACTCAAAAGACAGTTGATCAACATTGACATCGAATAAGCAGGTTGTTCGAAGAATGCATGGTGCTCTAAATTAAAAAAAAGATTTCTTTCCTGGTGAAGTGTGCCCACTTTACTTTTAAGAAAAGTATAAGTCTTTCAAAAAGCAAGCATATTCACCGCAAAGTGAAGTGTGCCCACTTAGTCCCCGAGCCTGGTAGTAGGTGACGTAGGCACGTGGTGCCAGGGTCAAAAGAAAAGTCCTTAAAGAAATTCTGAAACTGAGATGCATCGCCAGATGCATCGTACCGGTGTAGTCCCCGGGCTTGCTGGAAGGCGAAGTATGAGCCTTGTAGCAAGGTCTAAAAAATTAAAAATTGAATTTACTAGTTCATCAGCAATTGAATAGACTAATCGACCAATCCCCGGGTGTACAATTGTTTGACAGCCAATCCCCAAGCATCGAGCGCTCAGTGGTCGGTGCGATATATTAAAGTTCAGAGCTGATAGACTGGGCGACCAGTCCCTGAGCATCAAATGGTCGGTGGTCGGTGCAGTCCTTGGCGTCCGAGTTGATAGACTGGGCGACCAGTCCCCGAGCATCAAGTGCTCGGTGGTCGGTGCAGTCCCCGGATTGTTGACTATCTGCCATATTTGTCTTCTTGTTTTTGAAAAAATCTTTCCAGTTAAAGTTGACGTGACGAGACCTTCTGATGGTGTGTCAGATGGATGCATGAAAAGTTGCACCTGGCAACTGTGCGGCCGCCCTTTGCGTGGTTTGAAAAAAGGAAACCATCAATTGGTACGAAAACTCCTCCGCATTAATTGTCTATAACCATTGAAAACCGAAACGCCGCATCCGCCGGATGGCCCGCCCACTTCCCGAGAATATAGGAAATGGGAGGGGTGGAGCTGCGGGTTATAAGAGCTGGACAGTTCCGCCTGCACTGCTTACCTTGCCATTGCCATCAGGCCTTCCTCTTTTGCCTCCTTCAATCACCTTCATCTTCGTAACCCAAGTCCACTTCCTCACCTCCAATGGCGAAGAGCGACTCCAAGAAAAGGGCCGAACTGATGGACAGGGAGTGGAAAAAGTCCCGCAGCACCACCAAGTCCCTCGGTGATCTCGTCGAGATGGGACTCCTGCATAGCTCGGAGCTCGGCGGCTGGAGAGCGCTGGAAGGGGAGAGCTTCCCCGACCCTCGTGCCGGTGAGATCGTCGTGTTTGAGGATTTCATTAAGAGGGGCTTTGGGGTTCCTGTTCATCCCTTTCATCAAGGTCTTCTTTTGTATTATGAGATCGAGATTTGCAATCTGCACCCGAACTCAATTCTCCTTATCTCCACTTTTATCCATTTGTGCGAGGCCTATGTTGGTATAGAGCCGCACTTCGATCTTTTTCGTTATCTTTTCTGCTTGAGGAAGAAGGGAGCGGTTGGAGGCTCCAAGGTTGCAGGTGGAGTATACCTCAACCTTCGTGATGGAATGAAGAACCGCTACCTGCACTGTCCATGGAACACTTCCTTGACCGAATGGTATAGGAAGTGGTTTTACATCAGGGAGGAACCGGGCAGCTCCACGTTCTGCGACGTGGGATACATTCCTGAGAAGAGGGTAAGCTGGACCGACCGCCCGGAGTTCGACGGTCAAGTGGCGGATCTCATGAAGCTGATCGACTGGTCACGCCTGGACGGGCTTGGCGTGGTCGGCAACTTCATTTGTCGTCGGGTGATGCCCTGCCAGAAGAGGGTGCACTCGGCGTACGAGTATGCCGGAAGCGTGGACCCGACCAGGATGCGACCGGAGATCTTGGAGAAGGCGGAGGTACAGCAGCTGTTGAACGAGCTGTTCAACTTCGCGGACGGAGGCTTCATCCGTGGCAGTGATCGGGTGCAAGCCTTTAAGTTAGGACGACCAGCACCAAAGGTATGTTGCAGATTATTTTGTTTTAGCATTCGTATATTGTCTGCAGCTGACTCATCTTTGTTGCTTTTGCAGATCGGCGATGTCGACCGGTGCACAGTGTATATATCACTGGCACCGGGGATGGAGAATCCTGCGGGAGAAGTCCCGCCAGAGGAGGACGCTGCTCGGTGTACTCATTACACCAGCAGTGAGGAGGAACAAGCCCGCCCTGTCCTGACCACCGAGGAAAGGGTGGCGGGGAAAAGGCCAATGCCTGCGGATCCGTTGCCTGCGGCGACACTGCCGGCAGAGAGCAGCCAAGCGTCGTCGGCTCGTGCGGATTGTTGACGACGACGACGACGAGGAGGCCGCACCGTCGCTAGTTCGACGTCCTCGGAGCCGCCCAGATAGTGCACCGGCCACCACTGATCGGGTGGCCAGCGACCCTCCTGCACCGCGCGTTGTCGAGATGGGAGCGCAGGTGCCCGCTGGCCGGACGAGGAGGAGGTTCACCGCGACCCACCGTCGATCGGACCTGTAAGCGTTCGACTTATGTATTTTGGCATTTTTTTTATTATACTTTTGTTCTTTTAGCGCGGCGTCGGATGTCAACCCCGGCCATGCCGCCGGCCAGGGGACGGGTGAGCCTGCCTGCGCTGCTGAAGACGCGGCGCCGCAGACCACGGAGCAGCCTGCGGTTGCAGCTGTGCCTGTGAGCACCGAGGAGCCCCCTGCCGGGGCGCCGACCATGGCGAGCAGCCCGGCCAGGGCTGAGGAGGCTACGGGGGCACCTCCCCCAGCGAACGCCACAGAAAGGGAGGGGAGAGCCCCAACCCCTCCTCCCGCCGAGCAGAGCGAAGTCCCCACGCCGCCCCGAGCAGGGGCCGCTTCGACTGCAGGATCCCCGGGTCTGGCCCGGGGGCCAGTAATGCCTTCGACTGCTACCGGGGGCAATACGACGGTTGAGGAGGAAACCTAGGCGGCCTCCGACGACGAGGTGGAGGAGATTGAAGGTCGTCCCCGCGATGGCCGCCAACACGTGTATGTGTGGCGCCAACGCGGGGATCACTTCATCGGGCATGAGGAGCTCGCCGAGACCGAGGAGGCTGCCAGGGTCGAGCGCGCGGCCAAACGCCTCGTCGACGAAGTCAAGGTAAGCGGTTCTTTGCGCTGTTGTACATTCTGTGTGTTGTCTTGCTTGGTTGTCATATGTTCGTTTTGTAGGGCGCGATGAAAACGGCGAAGTACCGGAAACGGTGCTTCGACCAGATAGAAGGCATTGTGGCCGAGAACAAGGCCCTGGCCGCGGAGGTGGACCGGCTGCGATCAGAGGTTGGGGAGAAAGTGGCCGAGATGAATGCCCAAGAGGAGCATCGTCTCGAGCTTACCCGTCGCTTGGCCAACCAGTACCGTCAGCGAGAAGGTTAGTCACGTGCTCCGAGCACCTACGTGTATCTGTGTAGTTTGCTTTGCTGACCAGGTTATGATTTATTTAGACCTGGAGGAGGAGGTGATGCGCCTCCGACAGGAGGAGCAGCTCAGCCAAGAGCTCGCTGGTGCGCTGGAGTCCGGGCGATGAACAGGAGAGGAGTTGGGTCGTAAGGACCGGGAGTTATCTGGTAACACGCATCGCCTCGTTATCTGCCCCTTGTCACCCCATTTGTCTTTTGATATGTCGAAGATAACGTCATGCTTTGACTTGCAGTGCTCAAGGTGAACGCCAAGAAACACCTGGATGAGCTGGTCAAGGACCGGGACTCCTAGAAGGTCAACTGTTGTAAGATCTGGAAGGGAGTATCCCCGGTCCTGGATCTGATCAGTCCCGAGCTCCCGGAGAGCCAGCCCCGCACGCCGAAGTTGACTCCGGTGGAGAAGGCGCAACGGGCGTGGGACTGGCTCCAGCAATTTGTGAAGGACGCTGGGGAGTTCGCTGGCGCGCATGTCCTTAGCATGGTGCGCGCCCACTACCCCCTAGTCGACTTGTCCAGGCTGGAGAAGGGGTACCCCAAGGAGGTCGGCCCGCAGGAGGCGGACGAGCTTTGGGGTGGTCTGTTGGACTTGTCGTCGATGGTGATCGGCGACATCAATCTGTGCGGAACGGCCACTCCCCCCGACCAGCCAGGCTCGGACAGGTCGGCCAGGGAGCTGTCGGGCGCGTCCGTTGTGGGAGATGGGCGGTTGACGCCTGCGGTCTCGACCAGCCAGGCGCCGGTGGCCCCGACCCCTTCGTCCGGGCAGCAGGGCCAAACGGGTGATCAGCCCGAGCAGTTAGGCCGATAGGGTAGTCTGTAGGAATAGACTAGCGTCTGCCCGTCAGGGTATTTATTGTAAACTTTGTATGTAAAGTTTGTAATAAAGTTTGCTTCTGTCATGACTGTTATTTTGAGCGCTGTACAATTTTCTGAGTGACGTGTCACCGTATTCGACTTTGTAGTCGCTAGGAGCTTCCATTGCAGAAGGTTTGCCAAGAGTTCTGCGTGCAACAAAGTATAGGCAAAAAATAGAAAACTTTATTATTGACAATTATAAGATATTTACAAGCGAAAGTTATTAGAACTTATGGGTAAAATCGTCGAAGTTTGTCTATATGCCAAGAGTTAGGCACGCGTGTCCCGTCTGGGTATGCCAATCTGTAGGACGTGGGTCGTGTGACTTCGGCGACCACGAAGGGTCCTTCCCACGGAGTGGAGAGCTTGTGCATTCCCTCTTGGCTTGTTCTCCACCTAAGTACCAGGTCGCCGACCACGGAGGAACGGTCCTTGACGTTCCTGTTGTAGTATCGCCTGACTGCCGCGAGGTACTTTGCTGTTCGGAGACAAGAATTCAAACGCTTTTCCTCCATGCAGTCGATTTCGAGTTCTCTGGCGTTGTCGGCTGTCGCCTGGTCGAAGTGTTCGATCCTAGGAGATCCGAAGGTTATGTCAGACGGCAGGACTGCCTCGGAGCCGTAGACCATGAAGTAGGGAGATACTCCTGTGTTTCGACTGGTCTGAGTTCGGAGGCCCCAGACCACGGCAGGTAACTCTTTCATCCATCGACCGGGTGCTCTGTCATTCTCGGTGTACAGCCTTTTCTTTAGGGCGTCAATGATCATTCCGTTTGCGCGTTCAACTTGACCATTGGCCCGTGGATGAGCCACTGACACATATTTTATGACTATGCCTCTGTCATCGCAGAAGTCCCAAAATGTGGTGCCAGTAAACTGAGTACCTAGGTCGGTGATTATGCTGTTCGGGATACCGAATCTGTGTATGATTTGATTGAGGAACTCTACAGCCTTCTCGGAGGTTGCTTTGACCAGAGGCATGTATTCAATCCACTTGGAGAACTTGTCGATTAATACGAAAACAAACTTGAAGTTGCCTGGAGCTGGTTTAAATGGCCCGATCATGTCAAGCCCCCAGCAAACGAAGGGCCAGGACGACAGGATGGTTTGAATTTCGTGAGCAGGTACGTCGGTCCTCTTAGCGAAAAACTGACATCCTTCGCAGTGTCGGACCAATTTTTCTGCGTCGTTGACCGCGGTTGGCCAATAAAAACCTGCCCAGAAGGCTTTTCTGACCAACGTTCTGTATGCGGCATGATTGCCGCAGGATCCAGCATGTATGTCTTCTAGGAGCTTGATACCATCATCTTGGGATATGCATTTGAGCAGTACCTCAGAGCTTGCGTTTTTTCGCATGAGTTTGCCGTCGACCAGGATGTAGTTCTTTGACCGTCGAATGAGGCGCTTGTTCTCTGTCTTGTCCTGAAAGCCAGTCCCGTCCGTTATATACTTGATGAACGGGGTACGCCAATCATGACCACCGGTTGTCAGAGTGGCATCGTCTATGAGCATTGCCTCAGTGGGTTGCTTGTCGACCAGGGAGGAGCCTACGCTGGGCTCGTGGATGCCCTGGACGAAAATACCCTGCGGGATCTGGGCCCGAGATGATCCTAACTTTGACAATGCATCTGCTGCCTAGTTCTTATCCCGGACCACATGGATGTATTCTATGCCGTAGAAGTTGGTTTCCCATTTGCGAATTTCTTTGCAGTAGAGATCCATCTTTTCGTGGGTTGCGTCCCACTCCTTGTTGAGCTGATTGATAACCAAAGCAGAGTCGCCATAGACATAGAGGCGTTTGACTCCTAGCTCAACGGCTAGCCTTATGCCGTGCAGGCACGCTTCGTATTCGGCGACATTGTTTGACGCCGGAAAGAGGATCCTAAGGACGTAACGCAGTTTGTCCTTGTTAGGCGACACGAACAGTATCCCAGCGCCGGCACCGTTGATGTTCAAGGACCCGTCGAAGAACATTGACCAGTGGTCGGAGACATCGGGAACGGGAGGTTCGTTGAGATCCGTCCACTCTGCAATGAAATCGACCAAGGCCTGAGACTTAACTGTGGTGCGGCTCTGGAATTCTAGGGAAAATGGGCATAACTCCATTGCCCATTTTACGATTCTGCCGTTGGCATCTTTATTGCGCAGAATGTCCCCGAGAGGGAAACTGGTGGTCACCGAGACTCGATGGCCGTCGAAGTAATGTTTCAGCTTTCTTGACGTTATTAGGATAGCGTATATGAGCTTCTGTATCTGTGGGTACCTAGCCTTGGACTCGTTTAAGACCTCTCTTATGAAGTAAACGGGCCTCTGGACCTTAAAGGCATGACCTGGTTCATCTCGCTCGACCGCTATTGCTGTGGAAATAACCCTGTCGGTTGCAGCAATGTAAAGGAGTAGGTCTTCATCGGGCTGAGGCGCTGTAAGGACAGGTGGCGAAGTGAGAAAAGTCTTGAGCTGAGTGAATGCGGCGTCGGCTTCCTCTGTCCAAGAAAATTTTTCCGACGCTTTCAAGAGTTTGAAGAAAGGGAGGCCTTTTTCTCCTAGTCTTGAGATGAAGCGACTGAGGGCGGCCATACATCCGGTAAGCTTCTGAATATCCTTGACATTCTTGGGTGGCCGCATGTCAAGTACTGCTTTTACTTTTGAAGGGTTTGGTCGTATGCCGTCACGACTGACAACGTTGCCGAGTAGTAGACCAGAAGGAACACCAAAGATGCACTTTTTGGGGTTAAGCTTCCACTTGTACCGATTTAGCGCCTTGAAAGTTCGGTCTAAGTTGTCGATTAGGGTGCTTGCGTCCCTTGTTTTTACGACCACGTCATCTACATAGGCCTCGATGAGGTCATCACGAATCTCGTCGTGGAGGCATTGCTGGATAGCCCGTTGATAAGTGGCTCCGGCGTTTTTGAGTCCGAAGGACATGGTCGTGTAGCAGTATGCGCCAAAAGGAGTAATGAAGGATGTTTTTATCTGATCGTCTTCCTTTAGCGAGATCTGGTGATAACCAGAGTAGCAATCTAGAAAAGAGAGGAGTTCGCATCCGGCCGTTGAGTCGACCACCTCGTCGATGCGAGGGAGACCAAAAGGATCTTTAGGACAGTGTTTATTGAGATCAGTGTAATCAACGCACATTCTCCATTCATTATTCTTTTTGCGTACAAGAACCGGATTGGCGAGCCAATCGGGATGATACACTTCTTTTATGAATTCGGCTGCTAGAAGCCGTATTATTTCTGTCCTAATAGCCTCCTTTTTGTCACGAGCGAACCGTCGCAGCTTTTGCTTGATTGGTCTTGTGGTCTTCAAGACATTTAAGGAGTGCTCGATCAGGTTTCGTGGGACGCCGGGCATGTCTGCGGGTTTCCATGCCAAAACGCTCACGTTGTCCCTTAGAAACCTGACGAGCGCGTCTTCCTATTTTGGATCCAGATTGGCCCCGATGAGGGCCGTCTTTTCGGGGCTGCCGTTGACCAGCTGTACTTCCTTGTACTCCTTGGATTTTGAATTCTTCCTGGCTGTCTCCTGCTCTGGTAGTCGAAGCTGGTCGGGGGGTAGCTGCGCGGCTTGGGTTGCTGTTTCTGCCATGCGGATTGAGAGGTCTATTGCTTCGGTGATCTTGAAGCTCTCTTCTTCACAGGTATACGCGGTATAGACGTTGCCTCTGATGGTTAGGACACCCTTCTCCGTAGGCATCTTAAGTACCAGGTATGAGTAGTGCGGGACTGCCATGAACTTTGTCAGTGATGGTCGGCCCAGTATAGCGTGGTAGGTCCCGTCGAAGTCCGCGACCACGAAGTTGATAAACTCTGTCCGAAAGTGGTTGGGTGTGCCGAATTGGACAGGCAATGTTATCTGTTCGAGGGGCACTGAGCTCTGACCTGGCAAAACCCCCCAGAATTGGGCATCGTAGGGTTTTAGTTGTGCAGAAGATATCTTGAGAGCGGGCAGGCTGTTGCGGAAGAGGATGTCGATGGAGCTTCCCCCGTCCACGAGCACGCGCTCGAATCTGATGCTGTTGATGCAAGGGTCCAGGATCAGAGGGAAACGACCTGGCGCTGGGATAGCGGCCCACTGGTCCTTCCTGCTGAATGAGATCTCCCTGTGCGACCACGGGGGAAATTTTGGATCTGCGATCAGCCCGTCCGTACTGTCTATGTTGAGGCAGGCTCTCTTTAATAGCTTTCTTTCTCGCTTAGATTCGATGGAGACCTTGCCCCCAAAGATGGAGTGGACCACGTCAGTGGGGCTGACGTATTGGTGTCGGGGGTCCCTATCTTGGTCCTCATCCTCGTCTTCGTGGTCGTGCCCGTCTCGCTTGCCATTTTTCTTAGCGGAGTCGTCTTGGGCGGCCCACTGTGTATAGATGCTTTTGAGGACGCGGCACTCTTCCATGGTATGATTAGACTTTGGATGTAGTTGGCACGGTCCCTTCAACGTTTTGTTGTAGTCTTCTTGGTAGTCCCGCCGCCCGTTGGGACGCTTGACCGTATTTACTTCGTGGTCGTAGTCTCGGGGGCGCTTTCCTCTGAAATCGTCGCGGTTTTTGCGCCGCCGATCCCAACCTTCTCTGTGATCGCGGTTGTTGGGGCGGCGGTTGTTCCTGTTGTCGTATCGACCGCGACCGTCATCTCGCCGGGGAGGCTGGTCGGGACCTCTCGCATCATCTCGGATTAGTTTCTCCGCGTCGTCGGCGTCGGCATAATTTTTGGCCGTGGCGAGGAGCTCCGCCACCGTTGTTGGCCGTTTACGCAACAGCTTGTTCCTTAGCGCTTCATGGAAGCGCAGGCCCTTGATGAAGGCAGAGATGGCCTCGTCGTGGGAAATCTTCGGGATCTTAAGGCGCATATCCGAGAATCGTCGGATGTAATCGCGCAGAGGTTCGTTCTTCCTGTCCCTTATCCTTTCGAGGTCATACTTATTTCCAGGCTGCTCGCATGTGGCGATGAAGTTGTCGATGAAAGCCTGGCGTAGCTCTTCCCAAGAGTCGAAGGAGTCCTCGGGCAAGCCAAGAAGCCACTGGTGACCAGCCTAGTCGAGGACTACGGGGAAGTAGTTGGCCATGATGTGCTCATCTCCCGCTGCTGATCGGACGGCGATTTCATAGAGAGTGATCCAGTTCTCTGGATTTTCTTTGCCATCGTATTTTTTAAGTTTTTCGAGCTTGAAGTTGCGGGGCCACTCGACCTGGCGGAGGTGTGAGGAGAATTGCCTTAGGCCCGGGGGGCCATGTGTTGCATCGTACTCAATACGGCGCAGGTTTTCATGGGCTGCTCTCTCTGTGGCATGCCTGTTGATGCGGTCCCGGGCATCTTTGGGAGGGATGTTGTGCTGGAGATCCCTGTGTTGGTTTACTTCTTGACCGCGTCTGCGGTTCTGCTCACGGTGACCGTCAGTGTCCCGACCACCATCGTCGCGCCGTGAATCTTTTCGATGGTTGTCGGGAGAGCGGCTATGGCGACGCCTGCTTGGAGGTGGTGAGGTCCAGCTACGATTGGTCTGGTCGGAGGTGGCTTCCGTGTAAGAGACGTCCTGGGCTCTCTTGAGCAGAGTGGCTGTCTGTCCCATTGCGGCGATCAGGTGTGCTCGGATGCTGGTCCGGACTCCTTGGCATTCAGGGGTATCAGGGAGCCGATCTAGATTAGCCATGGCTACAGCCACGTTGGCGCTTGGCGTCTTGTAGACTGGCTGGTCCCCGACCATGTCAAAAGCGTCGTTGAGATTATGCGATGGAATTTGTTGTTGCTCGTCCGCACGTCGTCGGGCGCGATCGGCGTTGCGCTGCTCGCGGAGTTGCCTCTACTCGTCCGTTTCTCCATCGACGACCGGTTCGTCGGCGCTGACGTTGAAGACAATATCTCCTCGTCGAGGGGGAATACCGGGAAACGAGGGAAACCCGGAGGGTGTGAGGGCAAATCCAGGTCATAGTCCTCGTCTTCGGTGTTTATAACTTCGGTGGGGACGGAACCGGTGCTTGAGTTGGTGCTGGAGGCCTGGCCGTCCCGTGGTACTTGGACTGTCACCATGTTAACGTAGTGACGATCGTTCCTTTTTGCCGACCAACCCGCTTTGCTGAAAACGGATTGGATGTGCCGCGAGTAGAGAGTGGCCGAGTTGTTCAGGCCGCAAGGATAGTCTCCCTTCTTGAGCTTGACGGATCGTCCTGAGGGAGTTGAGGTTATCGTCAGGGGCGTTCCCAGCCGTTCGTGTGTAACGACACGAGTTGGCCGACGGGATTTGAAAAAATCCGTTGGAGCAGCTTGATCAGGCTGACGCGGGATTCCGTCCACTAGTTGGGAGGCTTCAAGTAGCTTGGAATCAGCGCGATCGAGCGCTTGGAGAAGGTCCGAGCAGTCGATCTTCTTTCCCTTATAGTGCGGGAGTGGTGGTCGGGCGCTCGGTGCCGCCACGCGAGTGGTCGGAGACGGCGTGGTCTCAGATCGGATTTGAGTTTCTTTCGAAACCGTGGTCGTGAGGCCATCGCTGCACGTCGTCCACGTGATCTGGCCGACGGTGAACGTGAGGCCTTCAGGCACGGTCGCGGAAGCTGGGATCGTAACCATCTTGTTCGCCAGAGAAGTTGCACGCACACCCCCTACCTGGCGCGCCACTGTCGACGAAAGCTAGTCGGCAGTCTACCTTGGGGTATGCCCACGGTAGTAGTTTATTGGTAGACGGTGCGCAAACTACGAACTCGATGGTGACGCAAGACACGGACAAGCTTTTTATCCAGGTTCGGCCGCCGAGTTGGCGTAATACCTACGTCCTGCATCTGATTGTATTGATTTGTGTTGAGAGAATATGATGTCCTAGGGGGGTCCCTTGCCTCTCCTTATATAGTCCGGAGGGCAGGGTTACAGATCTGGAAACTAATCCTAGTCGGTTACAATTGCCATAGATAGTTCGATATCAATTCCTATTCTAACCAACTAGAATCCTGCTTGATCTCCACGTCTTGTTTCCTTGCGCGAAACTCCAAGCTGTCGGATCAAACCTTGAGCTTGTCTCGTAATGGGCCAAGCCTCCTGGCCCAAGTCTAGCCGTAAGGGTATAGGGGTTTATACCCCCACACCCTTGCTTTATTAAACAGAGGAAGATCCGGACTTCGATCCCGAAGTGGCGTTCGAGTAAGGTCGTGTCTGCACCCAACTAAGCCTGTGGCATTGGGACTCGTCAGATGTTCGATTGTGATATCGTTTGTTTTTGGGTCCTCTGGACCTATGTTGTATTTTGGTGTCTTATTATTATAGCGTGCCTTCCTTGTCCACGCTTACCCAGACTAATGCGCTGAAACTTAATCTGATGTAATAAATGTGTTACTAGCCTCCTGGGACTAGTATTGTATCACATTTGAGTTCCTGGTTTACCAGGGGCGCTTCATGACACAATCCCAAAATCACTCAAACCCTAATCTTGAGAATTTAACTAATTATTATCTAATTATTATTTAATTATTAATTAAGGGTATAATAATATTTTATTCCAACATTATCCAAATGCCACTAAATTTTGTGCAGCCAGGGAATAATATTCAGAGGCATCCCACAAATTTTGGTGATTTTTGGACATATCAATAAATTATTAAAATTCATAGAAGTTTTATTTGCTAATTAAAAGAGGCAATTTTTATACACATGCAAACTACCAGAAAAGAAAATCTACTATTTTTCTTGTGTTCTACTTATTTCATGGAATCTATACAAAAATTTTCATGATTTTTGGATCAGCACATGATTTTCTATTCAAATTCAAACATCAAGCATTTTTAAACAAAAAGGAAAAAGGAAAACACACTGTGCTACGCGGCCGGCCTGCTTGGCTTTGGCCCAAGCCGGCCCACGCGCTGAACCCGCCCCCTCCCCTATCTCTGCCAGACGTTGACGGGGAGGCCCCACCCGTCAGCTTCGCCTCCACCGCGCACGGCGGCTCGGCCATGGCTCCAGCCGCCGTTAGCGAGGTTCTCGGCCCACGCGCGGGTGCGCACCGGCCTCGCCTCGCCTTCGCGACTCCACTGCCCTCCCCTACTCACGCTCTACTCCCTCCCTTCCACCTCGGCCACGCGGATGGCGGGCGGGCGCCATGGGCGACCGTGGACCGACCACTAGGGCTCGGTAGAGTGCAAATTGACGCGCTAGGGAGCTTCCAGGGAGGGTAAGGAACATGGTGCTCACATCACCACGGCGGGAGAAGCAGTAGAAGGCCTTGGCGCCGATGGCCGTGTGGTCGGGCGGGTGCTCCGGCTCCGGTGAGGTTGTTCCGGCGATCCTGTTCGCGTCTAGGGAAAAAGAGAAAGCGCATGAGCTTCTGGGGATAAAGATGAACCGGAAACATCCGCTAGCCAGGTATAATGCTCACTGGAACAGCGCGGCCACAAAGAGAGTTTCACGGCGGCGGTTTCGGCCGGAGTTGGAGAGGAACAGGGAGTCTGGGCGATTGGGAGAGGCAGGAAGTGCCCCTGGGCGTGTGTCGGGTTCGCAAGAGGGTGGCGGAGCTGGTGGTGCGCTCGGGTGGCTTGGAAAGAGATCAAGGGAGGTGAATTTCACGGTGGCGCGGGTGGAGCTCGTCGGCGTTCTCGGAGGCAAACGGAGGCGCGTCAGCCGGTGGAGCAGTTTTATACCCGCGTAGAGCACGCACGGGGCTTCCACGTCGCCTGGCGGCCCAGGCAGGCAAGCAGCTGCGTGCTCGCATGCATGCGCGCGGCGCTGCCCGTGCGGCGGCTGCGCTGGACAGGGACCGGTGATCCTCATCGGATCACTATAGCTGGCCCATATCCCCTCTTCTCTGTTTTTTTGTGAAATTCGACCAAAATCTGAACTGAAGCCAAATTTCCACCAAAATGAAAGTTGTGCAAAATTTTATAAACTACAAATCATATTTTGGTGCCCAACACTGATTCAAAGTGGAAGAGTGTGGTTTTGGCAAAACAGTTTGAACTTCAAAATCTCAAATTGGGGAAATTCAAATTTTTGAATTAGGGCAGATCAGAATTTCCAAAATTACTTTTGATTTTCCAACACAAACTGAAAAACTCCCAACATGAAAGTTGCTCAACTTTTATAGCTCTACAACTTTCATGTTGATCACTTTTCAAGATTCCAAATAGATTTTGAATTGGAGATTCAAACTAGAAAAGGGGACACTTTCTGGAAATCTGTATTTTCAAAACTACTTTGAATTTTATATTAAAACTTCAAAAACTCAAAACACCAAAGTTGTACATCTTGACAAGATCTACAACTTTGCTTTTGAACTCAACCTCAAATTTTGCTTGGTTTTTAAATTGTGCAAAAGGGGGCAATCCTAGGGTTCAAAAATGAGGGTTCCCCCCCTAATCTTTCGGAAATCTTTCACCCTAGGGTTTTAGCAACCAACACAAGCATAAATACACAATGTAAGCACGCTTTCAATCCCTAAGCACAACCAATCAAAATAAACTTGTTTTAAGTTGATGCATAACAATGTGCTTAACAGGTATGCGATGCAATGCTCATGATGACATGATCAAGTTTTAGTAACCGTAACATCGGGGATGTTACACTGCCTTAGCCGATTCGTAACGTAAATCAAATTCTGACAGCGCCAAAATCCATTTGCTGATTCTACCACTCATAATCGTCATAAACAACATGTATCAGACTACATCATCTTTACATATAACAACGCATTCGGCCGATAGCAAATAGTGCCTCAACTTAATACATGAAAAGTATAGGCATAAACATAATTTTTCAATTGCCGAATACCTGGTCTCAGCATCAATCAGTCTTCTACTCAAATAATAAATCACACGCTCCTTCCCTTCAAATTCTTGAATCAAAGCCGAACCGATAGCCATCCCATCGGTAGACAAATATAATTTGAAAGGCTTCCCCTATTGAGGTGGAATTAGAACTGGAGGATTTGTTAGATAATTCTTGATTTCATCCAAGGCTAACTGTTGCTCTTTTCCCCACACAAACTCTTGATCGGCTTTCAATTTAAGTAAAGGACTGAAAGCACGAATTTTACTAGACAAATTGGATATAAATCGCCTAATAAATTTATCTTACCGATCAGAGACTGGAGCTCAGTTTTGTTGGTGGGAGCAACTATTTTGTTGATGGCATCGATAGATCTCCTACTAATTTCAATTCCTCGCTGATGCACCATGAAACCAAGAAATTGCCCTGCCGATACACCAAATGCACACTTGTTAGGATTCATCTTTAAACCATGTTTGCTTGTGCACTCCAACACATTTCGCAGATTGGCAAGATGCTTTGTGAAATCCCCAGACTTAACCACCACATCATCAATGTAAATTTCTACCAGCTTGCCGATGAACTCATGAAAGATAAAATTCATAGCCCTCTAATAAGTAGCACCAGCATTTTTCAAGCCAAAGGTCATGACTATCCATTCAAACAACCCAACATGACCAGGGCATCTAAACGCGGTCTTTAGAATATCTTCTTCAGCCATGAATATCTGATTATATCCTGCATTGCCATCCATAAAGCTTATGATCCGATGTCCAGCCGCAGCATGAACTAGCAAATCGGCAACCGACATTGGGTAACCATCCATCGACGTAGCCTTGTTAAGATTCCTGAAATCAATACAAACTCGAAGCTTCCCATTTTTCTTGTAAACTGGAACAACATTGGAAATCCATTCGGCATACCGACACTGCCGAATAAATTTAGCTTCGATAAGCTTAGTTATTTCGGCCTTAATATCAGGAAGAATATTAGGATTACATCGGCGAGCTGGCTGCTGATGTGGCCGAAATCTAGATTTGATAGGTAACCGATGTTCAACAATAGATCAGTCCAAACCAGGCATCTCGGTATAATCCCAAGCAAAGCAATCTTCATATTCCTTTAACAAATCGGTTAACTGTTGCTTACACTCAGAATCTAACTTAGCACTAATAAAAGTAGGCCTTGGCCTATCATCATTACCTATATCTACCTCTACTAAATCATCGGCCGATGTAAACCCCTGGCCTAATTTTCCATCATCGTCGAACCTATCCATTAAAACTCCTCATCGGGACCGACTGCTTGGATCGGTGGAATTTCATAATTGGCAACCTTGAGGAAATCCTTCTCCCAAATCTCTCCTGAAATACATCTGGTCCTTTCATAGGTATTTGCCTCTGCTGATGCTATGACATACGAAGAATCTCTTGGGACAATCTCAATCTTGTCACCAACCCACTGAACCAAACATTGGTGCATTGTAGATGGTATGCAACAATTGGCATGGATCCAATCTCTCCCCAACAATAAATTATAAGTACCCTTTCCACTGATGACGAAGAAAGTTGTCGGCAAAGTTTTGCTGCCGATAGTCAACTCGACACATATCGCTCCCTTGACTGCAGACACATTCCCCTCAAAGTCCTTCAGCATCATATCAGTCTTGGTCAAGTCTTGGTCTCCTTTCCCAAGCTTCCGATAGACTGCATACGGCATAATATTGATAGCAGCCCCACCATCAACAAGTATCTTGGTCATTGGCTGCCCATCAACCCTACCTTTAACAAACAGAGCTTTAAGATGCTGTCTTTCATTGTTGGCAGGCTTTTCAAAGATAGCCGTCATTGGATCCAGAGCCAACTGAGCTATCTGGTCGGAAAAATCCACCTCCTCATCATCACTAGAGGGCACAAGGAATTCCATCGGCAACATAAATAACATGTTAACACCTGCCGATGGCCCTTTTCCTTTATGATCCGGCTGTTGCTGTTCTCCAGATTGGCTAAACTTTCTTCTTTATTCAACTCTTCTCGTCTTTCACGCTGCAGCCTTCTTTTTTATGTCCTAGTCAACCCCTCAGGACACCATGGAGGAAGTTGCGGCTGCCTCACCGATTGGCGACGATTTTCCCTTGATTCCACTCGATAAGTATTAGCATCCCCACAAAATATAAACTCATCGAGAACTCATGCATTTGCCATCTCTTCAAGCTCCTCTTGATTTCGGGGAAAATAGCCAACACGGTCACCGAGCCTGTCATGCACACTGAGCCTACCCCCTAGCCGATCATGAACTGAAGCTCTCCTCCTAATCGGCCCATTAAATCGCCGATGATCGTTTTGATACTGCCGATTAGGTTTATCATACCGATCATAACCATTGCACTCAGGGCAATCCCTAACAGTGGGTAGTTTGATGTTTTGCTCCCAACAATGGATAAAGAACGGGTAGTTCCAGTAATCTTTATGCCGATTCCACTCTTGTCGGCGTCTTTCCTCTTCACACCGACGATCCTCCTATTGGCGTCGATACCGATCTTCACGTTGCTGCCAGGTCTACCGATGCCTTCTATGAGTTATCACAATACCAGATCGGGGAGGTCTTCCTGAACGGGTCCCTTCCTGGATCAAACCTTTGCCTTTGGCATCATCGGCAGTAATCTGGTGCTGACGATCTACCGATGCACTTCTTTCAGCTGCCTCTCATGTCAAGACCTTGGTTTTTCCCTTAGCGTCCAACATATTTGTAGGGAAACGATGTTGATCAATCTTCATCGGCTTCTGGGCTTTGGAATTATCAAACTTAATTCTCCCAGATTCTATAGTTGATTGCAGCTGTTGCCTAAAAACCTTGCACTCATTGGTGCTGTGAGATGTTGCATTATGCCACTTACAGTATTTCATCTTCTTTAACTCTTCAACCGATGGAATCACATGATTGGGTGACAACTTGATTTGCCCGTCCTGAAGTAGAAAGTCAAATATCCTATCGGCCTTGGTGATATCAAATGCAAACTTCTCTGGTTCCTTATGCCCAAAAGGACAAGACATCGGCTTCTTACTCTTCACCCATTCTGCCAAGCCGATGACTGGTTCTTCATCAGAATCTGAACTTGCTGCCTCATCGATAAATGACACCTTTTTATTCCATGATCTCTTAGGTTCAAAAGGTTTAATGTCTTGGTCAGAAATCCTCTACACCAAATTACTTAGACTCTCGAACTCTTGAGAAGCATATTTGTCTTTGATATGTGGCAACAACCCCTGGAAAGCCAAATTGGCTAGCTGCCGATCGTCCAGAACCAGACTATAGCACTTATTCTTAACCTCTCGCAACCTTTGCACAAAACTTTGAACCGATTCATCATTGCGTTGCTTCAGCATGACTAAATCGGTAATCTTCTTCTCATGAACCCCAGAAAAGAAGTATTTGTGGAACTGTTTCTCTAAATCGGCCCAAGTAATCAGTGAATTAGGAGGTAATGAAATAAACCAGGTAAAGGCCGATCCAGACAAAGATGATGAAAACAAGCGAACCCTTAACTCATCTCTATTAGCAGCTTCTCCACTGAAAGGTCGAAATGGCTAGAGGGGGGTGAATAGCCTATTTAAAATTCTACAAACTTTACTAAATAGGTGAGTTAGTAAAATAAGTGGCGAAGCTATTCTAGCACTAGCACAACTAAGGTATGCAAGCCACCTAAACAAGTCTAGCAAGAAGGCTAAACACTAAAACACAACAACTCTATACTAATAAGAACTAAGCTACACAAGCTTAAACTAACAAGGTAGGCAAGTATGTAAAGAGAGGAGAGTGATTGTTATACCGACGTTGTAGAGATGAGATATATCCAATCAATCACGTACACAATCACAAGAGAGACCTCGGCAAGAGATAACACAATATTTTTTACCGAGGTTCACTTGCTTCCCGGCAAGCTACTCCTCGTTGTGGCGATACACCCACTTGATGGATCACGAGCTAATTGGCAATCCAAAGCCAAACCCTCAGCGGGTGCCGCACATCCACTCACAAGATGGGGATCCTCCAAGCCACGAGCAATCCACTAGAGTAGCTAATTGCAATCTCCTGCGGGGAAGGCTAAAGAACCCCTCACAAATCACTTGGTGAGGCTCGAAACAATCTCCAATCACGAGCTCAACACCACCGCTGCTGCAAGCCGTCTAGGGCGTCGGGAAACACCTAAGAGTAACAAAAAATCCGTAGCGAACTCAAGAATCAAGTGCCACTAAAAGCAACTCTCAAAGGAATGCACTTGAATCTCACTCAATCTCACTAGGATTAGCAATCAAGCAAAGAGATGAGTGGAGGGAGTGTTCTCTAGCTCAATGTATGTCTCAAGTAATCAAAAGTGCAAGAGTGAACCTCCCAAAGCCGGCCACCCTCAATTTAAAAGCCCCCTCAAGGAACTAGCCGTTGGCCACTTTCACTGGGTTGAAAACGGGGGCACCAGACGCTACCAAGTGAGCACCGGACGCTCGACCCCCTGCGTCCGGTGCACTGGGGTTGGCCACGTGTCCTTCTTGAATCTCGCGTGTCAGTTTCTAACGGTCACCTGCAGACCACCGGACGCTACCAAGTGGGCACTGGATGCGTCCGGTACTCACCGGTCTCGTGCGTAGAGAGTTTGTCAAACTCGCGACCTCACCGGACGCTGGGCACCGGATGGTCCGGTGCTCACCGGACTAAAATGCAGAGAGGGTTGCAAAACCTCCTCACACCGGACGCTAACCACCGGACGCTCTTAGAGTGCGTCCGGTGCTCAACCCTAGCAGGGTCAAGCACACCGGACTCTGAGGCCAGCGTCTGGTGCCTCTGCACTCAGCGTCCGGTGAGTGTTTCTCAGCGAGAAAACACTCCCGCGACTTCTCTAAATTTCCCATCGGCGCAATAGAAAATATACACTTATTTTTCTCAGAAGCGCCGAATCCTGCCTCGCAAGCTCGGCGGGAGGGAGAGAGGAACCCACACCCCTCTCAACCCTAGGAACTCCACCTCCTTTGTAAATGTGCTAACACCAACAAGTGTCCACCACCAAAGTGCATGTGTTTTAGCTTTTCACAAACATTTTCCCAAAGGAGTTAAGTTAGCACTTTACTAGATCCTAATGCATATGCTCAAGATATGGACCTAGTAGCACTTGATTCGAGAGATGACCGTGATTTCCCCTCTTGATAGTCGGCTATCTATCCTAAACCCGGTCAATCACTTCTCTACTCATCTTAGACCAGCAAAAGTAAAGCCCTGTGTTTATATCTTTGCCTTGATAACTTTGCTCCTCGTCTATCACCATGATCTTCACTTCATGCTTCATCCCTTTGTGATCATGTGGCCACCTTTCCATGCCAGCATGCACCTTCATCACATGTGTTGCTATGCCTAACTCAAGTCACTTAAATAAAAGGCATTAGCAACATGGTGTCATTAATTACCAAAACCAAACTTGGGCTTTCATCCACACTAGATGATGAACCTGTTAACATGCTCCATAGTCGATGTATCATCCTGTCTAGAAAACTTGGTAAAATCCGGTACCTTGTACCGATTTGGAAGTGGAATTAAGTCATATGCAGGAGGATACAGTGTCCGATAAGAGTACGTGTTGACTTTGGGTTTTATCCCAAATTGGTCCCTCATCACCTCAGTTATCTTATCAGCCCAATAAGCATCAGCATCTTGCCGATGAGGTGGTTGTGGATCTGGCATCTGCTGATAAGCTTCCACGTGTCTCTGAGCTGCACGATCTCCATGGAACGTTGGATTAACCATCGCCTGTTGACCACCAAACTGCTGGCCAAGATTCATCGGCTGGTTGATCAACCCTTGATTCTGAAACCCAGGTTGAATTGGTCCTTGTTGAAACCCTATAGCCTGATGATTCTGCTGAGGCATCTGTGGGAAGACAAACTGTCCAGTCCATCCACTATTAACATTCATCGGCGTAGGTCCTACCGATGACTGGTAATTGGGCATCATCATTGAATTGACGTACCCTGGTTGTGTCATAAACCTTTGCTGCGTCGGCATTGGATCTGCCGATGTATTAGGCATCTGGAACATTGGCGCTTGAGAATTCCCAGTGAAAGGTCTTGCAGTAGTAGTTGTAGAATACTGGGGATTCTGAGTCATCGGCGAGCTTGGAGGTGCCGATGCCAGAGGAGTCTTGCCTATCATGTCAGCCACTTGAGATGTTCCAGGACCTTTTGCCATCAATTTTGGGGGCATACCAAAGCCCCACCAATTGGGAGGAACAGTTCCTGACATCGCCGATGCCAATAAATCCGTAGCAAGTTTGATTTGCCCGTCTGACGTTGATGGATTAGTTGTCATTGGCGTAGATTGCGCATTAGTCATTCCCAACGTGCTTGGTGGGGAACTAACTTCTGCACCTGCAACGGCTGTAGTAGCCGATGGAGCAGTAACCACCGATGACCCTGGCTGATGATAGGCAGGACCCACATAAGATGGTGGTACTTGTCCTTCTTTGAAAGTTCTAGCCACAGCATTGAAAACTGTATTGGATAGTACACCAGATTGATTAATCAGAGCACGGTTGACAGCACTATCAACCATATCATGCAGTTTACCAGGATTGGCTTCAAAAGTTATTTGCCGAGGTGCCGGCAATGCTACCTTTTGGATCACCTCGCCACTCCTGTTGATACCGAAGGATTTCAAGCATAGCTGCTTGTAGTCCTCCATGGCTTTAGCCATAGCTTGCTTCTGCTCATCTCTGAGATTGGCTTCGGTCACGGGGATGACGTTCTCCAAGTCGAAATCGGTGTTCGACATGTTGATCTTGATCTTGAATCTCGGTCCCACTGGGCGTGCCAAAAGATGTGTTGGTGCAAAAGCTGATCTGCAAACACAAAGGGCTAATACCCGATTCAAACGTTAAGGCGTGCCAGCCGATTTGACCTTACAATCGACAAAGGTGGTAACTCGAACACTTTGGTCCCGACAACAGTGATGCGCCCGGATGTCACGGCCAAGAGGTGCTCACGCGGAACTAGAGAACACGCCGAGTTTGACTCGACGAATTCCTAAGAACTCGTAGTAAAAAGAAAATATGACGAAGTCGTCAAAAAGTAGATGCTAGAATATGTGTAAAAACTTGTGTTTGATTGATTGATAGATGGATCATTACATTGCCACGGGGTCTATATTTATACCCTGTTCAAAAGAACTACAACCAGACACGACTAGAACTCAAATTCCAAATTAAACGGAATCCATCTACAAAATGAATTCTAACAACTAAGGAAAACATTAAACTATCCTCCGCAACCGATCGGTACACTGCCACGAGTCAATCGGCATCCCCTGCGCTTTTCTTCATAAGCATCGGCAGACCGCCTTCCACAGCCATTGGCAACCATCAACACTAGTCATTGGTTTGAATGCATCACCACTCCTAGACTTAGTCATATTCAGTTGTTTTCCCATCGGCACCAACCTTCATCGGCAACTCCCTTGCAGACTAGTCACCACTTCCCCACCTGCCGATCTAGACTTCATTAACTCCAGGTGCGTATCCAAAGATACGTGTCCAAAAATGGTGTCAACACATGTGAAGCTAGAAACTGCTGAGGAGGCTCTAGATGTGGTAGTTGGTACGTTCCTTGTCAACTCTTGCCCAGCTACTGTTTTGTTTGATACTGGAGCATCACATACTTTTATAAGTGCACAGTATGTTGAGAAACATAGTATAGCCACCTGTACCATGCAAAACACCATGATAGTTAAATCACCTGGGGGAAAGATGCATACTAATACTTTGTGTCCGGGAATGAGCATTAAAATAAGGGGGTAGCTTTTCCTGTCAATCCTATCATGTTGGGTTCAGAAGGTTTAGATATGATTTTGGGAATGAGATGGTTGGCCATGTTTAAGGGTACTATTCAATGTGCTGAGAAGTCAGTTGCTCTAATAGCACCTAGTGCGGACAGAATTGAGGTCAGAGTTTCTATGTCACCTAGTAGTGAAGGAACAATTTACCATGTGAGGAGTGGGTCAGTAGAGTATATTCGAGTTGTGAAAGAGTTTCCTGATGTGTTTCCAGAGGATTTGCCACGTATGCCACCTGAACATGAGATTGAATTTGTTATTGATTTATTGCCTGGTACTGCACCCATATCTAAGAGACCTTATAGAATGGCTGTTAATGAGTTAGAAGAACTTAAGAAACAACTAAGGGAGTTACAGTCTAAGGGGTATATCCGTCCTAGTTCCTCACCTTGGGGAGCTCCAGTTATCTTTGTAGAAAAGAAGGGTGGGACATAGAGGATGTGTGTAGACTATAGATCTTTGAATGAGGTCACAATTAAGAACAAATACCCTTTGCCTAGAATAGAGGACTTGTTTGATCAGTTGAAAGGAGCTTGTGTGTTTTCTAAGATAGATCTGAGATCGGGTTATCACCAGTTGAGGATTAAACCTAGTGATATTCCAAAGATTACCTTCACCACCAGATATGGACTTTATGAGTATACAGTTATGTCTTTTGGGTTAACTAATGCTCTAGCTTACTTTATGTATCTGATGAATAAAGTTTTTATGCAGTATTTGGATAAGTTTGTGGTAGTCTTTATTGATGATATCTTGATCTAGTCCAAGACTGAGGAAGAACATGAGGAACACCTGAGACTTGTGTTGCAGAAGTTGAGGGAACATCAGCTCTATGCCAAATTGAGTAAGTGTGACTTCTGGTTGATGGAAGTATCTTTTCTTGGTCATGTCATTTCAAATGGTGGAGTTGCTGTTAGTCCGAAGAATGTGGCAGACGTTCTTAAGTGGAGTCCACCTCAGACTGTTGGAGAAATCAGAAGTTTTCTTGGAATGGTTGGTTACTATCGGAGATTCATTGAAGGATTTTCTAGTATTGCTAAGCCCATGACTGCTTTGTTAGAAAAAGGTAAACCATTCAAGTGGAATGAACAGTGTCAGGCTAGTTTTGAGGAGTTGAAGAAGAGGTTGACTACTGCACCAATTCTGACTTTGACTGATGTGACTAAAAGTTTTTCTATCTATTGCGATGCTTCCAAGCAAGGTTTGGGATGTGTACTAATGCAAGAGGGAAAATTGATTGCCTATGCATCTAGACAATTGAAGAAACATGAGGTGAATTATCCAACTCGTGATCTTGAGTTAGCAGCTGTGGTCCATTCACTGAAGATCTGGAGACACTATATTCTGGGTCATAAGTGTGACATCTACACGGATCACAAGAGTTTGAAATACATCTTCACTCAGAATGACTTGAATTTGAGGCATAGAAGATGGTTAGAATTGATCAAGGATTATGAACTGGAGATTCATTACCACCCTAGTAAAGCTAATGTAGTTGTTGATGCTCTGAGTAGAAAGAGTCAAGTGAATATGTTGGAAGCCACAGAGCTACCAATGGAACTACTAACAGAATTTGAATATCTCAACTTGGGGTTTGTTGCCAACACCCAAGGTACTTCTATGGATATAGAACCAACTCTTGAGCAAGAGATCAGGAAGGGTTAGAAAGAAGATGAAGAGATAAAAAAGATACTTAAGCTACTAGAGGAAGGTAGAGCACCTGGATTCAGAGTTGATCAAGAAGGAATTGTTTGGCACAAGGACCGATTGTGTGTGCCTGATATTCAGAGAATCAAGGATGTGATACTGAAAGAGTGCCATGAGTCTGCTTACTCTATTCATCCAGGAGGTACTAAGATGTACCAGGACTTGAAGCAAAACTATTGGTGGCCTGGTATGAAGAAAGATATTGGTGAATATGTGGCATTGTGTGACACTTGTCAAAGAGTGAAAGCAGAACATCAGAGGCCAGCAGGATTGTTGCAACTGCTGAAGATACCTGAGTGGAAGTGGGATGAGATCATCATGGACTTCATAGTGGGATTGCCTAAGTCACAATGAGGTTATGACTCAATATGGGTTGTAGTAGATTGCTTGACCAAGGTAGCTCATTTCATACCGGTCAAGACTACTTACCATGGAGGGCAGTTAGCAGAAAAGTATATGGAACGAATTGTGTGTCTACATGGAGTTCCTAAGAGAATTGTGTCTTATAGGGGTACACAGTTTACTTCAAAGTTTTGGGAGAAGCTACATGATGTAATGGGAACAGAGCTCAGATTCAGTACAGCTTATCACCCACAGTCCGGTGGTCAAACAGAGAGAGTCAACCAAACAGTGGAGGATATGCTCAGGTCTTGTGCTTTGCAGTATGGAGATAGTTGGGATACTAGTTTGCCCTACGCTGAGTTCTCCTATAACAACAGTTATCAGACTAGTCTTAAGATGACTCCTTTTGAGGCCTTATATGGAAGAAAGTGTAGAACTCCGTTGTTCTGGAATCAGACTGGTGAAAGGCAAGTGTTCGGCCCTGATTCATTGAGAATAGCCGAAGAGAAAGTCCAGTTCATCTGACAGACTCTGAAAGCAGCTCAGTCTAGACAGAAAAGTTATGCAGATGTGAGACGAAGGGAACTTGTGTTTCAAGCAGGTGATTACGTATACCTGAAAGTATCTCCGATGAGAGGTCTAAAGAGGTTCAATGTCAAGGGAAAGCTAGCTCCTAGATATGTTGGTCCTTTCAAGATTTTGGAAAGGAAAGGAGAAGTGGCTTACCAACTTGAGTTGCCTGCTAGTTTATCCAATGTGCACAATGTTTTCCATGTCTCCCAATTTCAAGAAATGCTTGAGAGTGCATGAGGAGCAGTTGCCACTAGAGGAACTAGATTTACAGGACGATCTAACTTATGAAGAGAGTCCTATCAAAGTTCTCGAAACAGCAGAGAGAATCACCAAGAGTAAAACTATCAGGATGTGTAAAGTACAATGGAAACACCATTCTGAGGAAGAGGCAACCTGGGAAAGAGAAGATGATCTGATATCAAAATACCCTCAGTTATTCTCTGGTTCATCCTAATCTCGAGGACGAGATTCTTTTAAGGGGGGTAGGTTTATAACACTCCAAAAATTTGAATTACAAATTTTAGTTTAAATTTGATTTAATTTTAGGCTTAGTTTGAATTTTTTTTGGCATTTATTAAATAATTTACAAAAATAAATAAAATGAAATATAAGATAGAAACATGTTTGTATGCATTCATGCTGCTGCATAATTTTTGTTTGATTTATATTTATTTGCGTGTGCTTATTTTATTTTGTTTGGAGGCAAGAAAGAAAAATAGGAGAACCTGTTTAAAAAAAAAGAAAAGCTTCACCCCTCCTCTCTCTTGGGCCGGCTTTCCACTCCCCCTCGGCCCAGCGCCCCGCGCCTCCCCCTCTCTCCCGCCTTCTGCCCGAGTGGGCCGCGGCCTAGCCGCGCAGCAGCAGCGCGCAGCCCAGCAGCCTGGCGACCGCGCCCTCTTCCACGCTGATGGGTGGGCCCCACCCGTCAGGGTCGCCCCATACCTCCGGTCGGATCGGAGCCGGACTCGCAACCGACTCCGACTTCCATGCCACGCGCGGATCGAGGATCCCCGAGCCACCCACGCGCAATAAATAGCGCCGGACTTCCGCCGCATGCCCCCTACGCAACCCTAGCTGCTTTTCCGAGTCGCCAGGACGCCTCTGAAGCTCGCAACGCCGCCGCTGAAGTCGCCGCGACCTTGCCGCCGTCGAGCTCGACGCTCCGCCGCCGTTCACCCCAAGGTGAGCCTTCCCCGAGCTTTGAATCCTCGCAACGATCGCGTAGATAGCCTCGGCGCGTCTCCTCCCCCTCTCTTTCACGCGCTAGCGCTCGCCGGAGCGCCTCGCCGCCGCCGCCGCGCGACCCGCTCGCCCCAGCCAACCCCGGCTGCATCCCGTGCGCGCATCGCGCTCGCCGCACTGCCCGCGTCACGCCCGTACCCTCCGCTCGCCTCGCCATGCCCTACACCGCCGCCACGGTGAGCTTCGGGCTCACACCCATGGCGCCACCGCTCACCGCGCCGCCCGGCCGGCCACCCTGTCCTAGTCCCGCGCGCTTCCCCCCCCCCCGCTCGGCCCGGTCCACCGTGGACCGGTGCACTCCGCGCACGCACCCGGTCCACCGTGGACCCGCCAATCACGAGCTGCCACGTGGCCGGCCAGCTCGGCCACCCGCGCCCCCCCTGGCCATTTTGCAAAAAGGCCCCTGCCTTTATTTAAAATCAACCCGCGGTCCAGCTCTGTTATTCTTTCATTCAAAATATGCCCTTGTTTTTACAGTTTAGCCCCTGCAGCCGTCGGTATTTGTAGTTTTAATCCAAATCTCGTTTTAATTCAGTTAATTAGTTTTAAATACGAAAAATAGTTCAGCTAATCTACAATATTGCCATCCAACTTGTTTTAGTCATAACTTTTGCGTCGTAACTCCGATTTAGGTGATTCTGGTCGCTATAGTTTCGTATCATCGAGAAGAATACAGTAGTGTAGTTGCTTTATGTTTTCGAATGCTTTGGTGTACTGTTTCTAATTAAGCTTGTTTGCTTGCATGTATTGATTCGATTGTGTGATGATTGTCGCGTATAGCCAACGAGACGCTTGTGAATGAAGAGGATCAGGATCTCGCTGAGTTCGAGCAACCCGACTACGATCAAGGCAAGTGCAGACACCGTTTGATCATTTTGAACCTACTCATGAATGTCATTTACTTTCCATGCATGTGTCCAATGAATACAAACCCTAAGGACCTGACTAGCTTTACTTACTATAACTTGTTCACCTGGGGTTATGTATGTGGGTAGACTAGGTTATACTAGGTATGCTTAGCTACTCTACTCATCTTATACACATGCCTAAACAAGTAATACTCTCTACTCAACTTGATGCTTAATCTGTGCTGAATCTTTGGTCACTGTGGTGATGGCGATGTTGGATGCTTACGAGCATCGTGATGATGGTGGTGACAGGGGGAGCAGGTACTGTTGGTGGTCCGGTTGCTGGGCGTAACCGTCTCTGCTCTCCGTAAGGACTTAGTCATGGAGCGGCCCCCTGGGACATACAGTGCAGCTCCAAGCTATATGGCTCTGGCTTGACTAATTAGTAGGACCTCCGCTAATAGGGTGTTACTTTCTGGGTAGGCGTGAGGAAGGTAACAGCATGTAGGACATATTTAAAATCTTTTCCCTTGTTGTTTGATATGTTTGGTGTATTGTTCTAATTATAGCTTTGTTTGCTTCGTGTATGCTTGGTTCCGATTGTTTGTGTGTTGATGATTGGTGATCGGGAATAGACTGTGAGTAGTACTTCGGTGTTCATGGTAACAGCCTTGGCAAGTAAGACCAGCTGAACCAAAAGGATCAGCAAGAGCAATTGGATTAAGGCAAGTATAGCATTTGGATTTTATTTCTGTGACCATGATCCTGTGACTAGATTAATGTTAAGTAATAAATGATAAAAATGACTTTTTAGCAACTTGATGATTTATCTGTAAGTGATAACCGGGACAACAGTGCAACCATGAGGGCTATAATGGCTCTGGCTTTAGTCAAGTATGAGTAACTTTTCTAGCTTGTTAGAGGTTACCCGCGTGGCGCAAATGGGGGATAGCAGATCGTGGATTCCCTGCGGGGTAGAATCACCCGGACTGACTACCGAAACTAAGCGGCCCTAACTTGTTAGACGAACCTTTGAAAGACTTCATAGTAATCCCTACTGACCTTCCTTGGTAGAGGGTTAAGAGGCTGATCACCTCGGGCGAAAGGGTAAATCATGACTCATGGGTAAAGATATACAACCTCTGCAAAGTGTTTAAAACTGGTATACTAGTCGTGCTCACGGTCACGAGTGGCCTTGGGGATTCTTGCATTAAGGGTGATGATTCTTGTTGTGTTGATATGTTCATATTTATTGTTTAATGCTTTACATTATTTATGTCACATTTATCATGAGTTTGCGGGATCTATTACCTTGTTGCTATACTTGTGGAGTTCGACATGGACTCACTCTTGCTATTTCCCCCAAACCTCACGAGGAGTTTAGGCTTGTGATCAACCAGTAAGTTGGATCCTGTAGAGTGGAGTTAATACTCAAAGTTGGAGTTATTTATCCGCTGTTAGATATCAAAGGTTATCTCTTTTATACTAAGTACGCTATATAATTTTTGCATTGTCCTTTGATATTACCTCTAATTTGTAGCTATATGTGAGATTTGGTTTCTAAAATTCACATATGGTGCATATCTAGTTTTGTCCTTAAAATCGGGTATTACATCACATGACCATCTGCATCTATGTTGTTGGCAGTTGCATTGAGCCATGAAGATCCATGTGAGCATTGCTAATGACCACGGTACTTGTTAGGAGGTTTAATCATTGTGGAGAGTAACCGACACGGCAAGTGGTATTGTTAAGCTATTGGGGCGCAATAAGCATTATGCTTGATGGCACAGGAATTGGTAAGATGATTACAATAGTCATTTAATAAGCATTCAACATCTAACAACTCTTGCCTCGTTGATGTTGTGTATTAAGCTTGATGTGGCGGCGGGGAAGAAGACTGAGCCAGTGATCAATCCGGCCTATGAGGCGTGGTTTGCCAAGGACAGTCAAGTCTGAAGCTACCTGTTCTCCTCTCTGTCCAAGGGATGTCTTCTCTCAAGTGGCATCGTCAACCACAGCGGCCACCCTTTGGGCCAAGATCCAAGAACTACAGGCCTCCCAGTCACGCGCATGGATCATCTGTACCTGGATCACGCTCGCCATGATGAGCAAAGGGTCCGCCTCCATGGAGGAATATTTCACGAAGATGAAGGGTCTGGCGGACGAGATGACAGCCGCCGACAAGAAATTGGAAGACGATGAGATCGTCTCCTACGTTCTGATGGGACTCAGCGAGGAGTTCGACTCGGTTGTGACTGGTGTCGGTAACCAGACCGAACCGATCTCTCTTCAGGAGCTCCAGGCTCAACTGGTGAGCCACGAACAGAGGTGTGAACTCCACGACGACGGATCTCACTATATCAACATTGCCACCAAAGGAACTCGCATTGGAGGTGGGTCATACAACAACCAGCATGGCGGCGGTCACGATGGTGGCCACGGAGGGCGTGGACGCGATGGTGGTCGCGGAAAACGTGGGCGAAACTTCCTCCAAGGTGTCTTTTCCTAGATCTGTGGCAAAGAAGGGCACATGAGACACCGCTGCATCAAGCATTTTGATGCTTCTGTTACTGGTCCACCACAGAAGAGTGCCCCAGCCGCCATGATGTCATATGGTGTTGACACCAATTGGTTCATCGACTCGGGGGCTACGGATCATGTGACCAGTGAGCTTGACAAACTCACCATCCGCGACAAGTACGGTGGACATGATCAGGTTCACTCTGCCAGCGGTACAGATATGAGAATTAGTTACATTAGATCTAGTATTTTGCATACCCCAACTAGCAATATCCATCTTGATAAAATTCTTCATGTACCGCAAGCTAGCAAAAGCCTTTTTCAGTTCATCGTCTTGCTCGTGATAATCATGCTTTTCTTGAGTTCCACCCCAATCAATTTTTCAACAAGGAACAGGGTACAAAGAAGACACTCCTACGAGGCACATGTGAAGGAGGTCTTTATCCCCTGAAGTCAAGTTTGCCAAAGTCAAGCCAAAATAATCAAGTCCTTGCTGCTGTCAAGCCGTCCACCACCCTATGGCATCATAGATTAGGTCATGCTTCTACTTCTGTAGTTCAGCGGATCCTCAATCACCATAGTCATCCTTTTGTTAAAGAGTTGAATAAGAACATGATTTGTGATGCATGTCAAATGGGCAAAAGTCATCAATTGCCCTATCCCAAGTCAACTAGTGTCTCCACAAGTCCCTTGGAATTAATTTTTTCACATGTGTGGGGGTCGGCTCTTTTTTCCATTGGACGCAATTCCTATTATACGAGCTTTATTGATGATTTTAGTAAATTTACTTGGATATATTTTTTGCATCATAAATCTGAAGTTTTCCAATGCTTTCGTGATTTTCGGTAGCAAGTAGAACGTCAATTTGACAAAAAGATCTTGGCTATGCAAACTGATTGCGCTCGTGAATACCAATCTCTAAATTCTTTTTTTTTAAAAGAATTGGTATAGCTCATCATGTTTCATGTCCTCATGCCCATCAACAAAACGGATCAGCTGAACGCAAGCACCGCCACATTGTGGAGGTTGGTTTATCTCTTTTGGCTCATGCGTCCATGCCACTAAAATTCTAGGATGAAGCCTATGCCACTGCTGTAGTGCTCATAAATCATCTTCCTTCCAAGGTAATCAACAATGAAACCCCTTATGAACGTCTTCTCCACCAAACACCAGATTACTCTTCACTTCGAACCTACGGTTGCGCATGCCAAATTTACGCCCCTATAACACAAGAAATTTAGCCTTTCGGTCAAAATAGTGTGTATTCCTTGGTTATAGTCATCTCCATAAGGGCTTCAAATGTCTTGATCTCTCTATTGGTCGTATTTACATCTCCAGAGATGTCATTTTTGATGAACAAGTATTTCCCTTCTCAAGCCTTCATCCAAATGTCGGTGCACTTTTACAAAAAGAACTAACTATTCTTCCTGATGGCCTACTCCATCCTTCTGCTATGTCTGGGGATGTGAATCTTGATCACTCTGCTGACTATTCTCTACCTTCTAACAGTGGTCCTAGTACCACAAGTGCTTCTGAAGATGCAGGTGAAAATGGTGCTCAAAATGGTGCTTCTTCCTCTCTTGGGCGGTGTTATTTCATACAGCCGCTACACGACAACGGCGACACGCGCGCTGATCCGGATTCACCTACACCTACTGCTGATCAGGGGGTTTCATCTGGCTCTGGATCGTCTTTGAGATCCGGGCTAGTCTCCTCTGCAGCGGGCGGGACGTCGCCTGACCCCACATTGTCTTCGGGATTGGGGCCGGTCAGACCGGTCTCCTCTCTAGCAGACGGATCCTCTACACCGACTGGTGCTCCTACCTCGCCTCGGTCTGCCTCTCCTTCGCCGCAGCATGATCATGGGGTCAGGAGGCTGGATCCTCTGCAGCTGGTGCTCCTGAGGTCCCGCCTGCGTCCACTACACCGACTGTAGAACCAACACCTCCTGAGCGTGCTGTCACTTGGCTTCAACATGGTATTTGGAAACCGAGAATTTTGAGTGATGGAACTATTCGTTGGGGCATGTTTGTAGCTTCTTCAGATGATGAACCGACCTCAGTTGATGTTGCTATGAAAAATCCTAAGTGGGTTGCGGCCATGGACATTGAGCATAGTGCATTGATCAAGAACAAGACATGGCATCTTATCCTAAAGGGAAGAATGTCATTGATTGTAAGTGGGTATATAAAATCAAAAGGAAGGCGGCTGTGAGCATTGATACAAGGCATGGTTGGTGCCCAAGGGGTTCAAACAATGCTATGGAATTGACTATGAGGACACCTTTAGTCCTGTAGTCAAGGCAGCTACTATACAACTTATTCTCTCTATTGTAGTTTCCAAAGGGTGGTCATTAAGGCAACTTGATGTGCAAAATGCATTCCTACACGGTATTTTGGAAGAAGTCTACATGCGTCAACCACCAGGGTATGTTGACCAGTCTCATCCAAGCTTTGTGTGCAAGCTAGACAAGGCGCTATATGGCCTAAAACAAGCTCCTCATGCGTGGTATGCTCGATTATGCTAAAAACTCATTGCTCTTAGTTTTGTTCCATCAAAGGCCGATAAATCCTTGTTTTATTACAATAGAGGGAAGCATGTGATGTTTGTTTTGGTATATGTTGATGACATTATAGTGGCCAGCTCATCCCAAGAGGCAACTAATGCCTTGTTGATGGATCTCAAAAAGGAGTTTGCTTTGAAGGATCTTAGAGATTTACATTACTTTCTTGGCATTGGGGTAACTAGAGACTCAAATGAGCTAGTGTTGTCTCAGAAAAAATATGCTGAAGAGGTTATAAGAAGAGCAGGGATGAACCATAGTAAACCTGTTAGTACACAACTATCTACGGTTGACAAATTCAGTGCACATGCAGGAGAGAAGCATGGAGCCGAGGATGCAACATGATATCGCAGTGTCGTTGGCCCTATGCAGTATTTGACACTTACCCGTACTGACATTTCTTTTGCAGTGAACAAAGTGTGTCAATTCCTCCATGCTCCTACTACTTTTCACTGGACAGCAGTCAAGCGAATTCTTCAGTACATCAATGGAACCATGAAGCTTGGGATCAGGTTCCAACGCTCCAGCTCTATGATGGTCAGTGCCTTCTCTGATGCTGATTGGGCAGGGTGTGTGGATGATCGTCAATCGACTGGAGGTTTTGCTGTCTTTCTTGGCCCCAATCTCATATCATGGAGCGCCAGGAAGCAACCTACTGTCTTGCGTTCTAGCACAGAGGCTGAATACAAGTCTCTAGCCAATGCAACTGTTGAGCTAATGTGGGTACAAAAGTTATTGACTGAGTTGAAGATAGATCACCCCACTGTAGCAAGTGTGTGGTGTGATAATCTGGGCGCCACTTATCTCTCTGCAAATCCTGTGTTTCATGCTCGGACCAAACACATTGAGATTGATTTTCATTTTGTTAGGGAGAGTGGCTTAGAAGTTGCTGGACATTCGGAAGTAAAGCAAATTCAGTTCAGGACCAATCTCAATCTAACACATAGAATTTCAATGGTCAAGACACAACATTTGTGTAGTTAAGTTCACACTGGATGCACCTCACAAAAGTGATGAGACGCTAGACCCTAGGGTCCAGTCGCTACTCAGAGAGCTCCAAACAGTGTTTTCACCACCAGATGCGTTTAGTCAATAGTGACTCGACTCAGCCCTGCGTCTGGTCAACGTATGGCCTGCACACTCACACCACATCACGTAGACTGAACAATGAACAATATGTGTCCAACGTCTGATACCCTATGTCTATTCTCTACTAGAAAGTGACCAGATGCGTAAACACGATATCCGGTACTAAACCGTTGCACACAGCCTCTTCATGATGCCAGACAGCATTGATCGAACACATGGACAGTGACCAATCCACCCGATGCTAGCGTCCACTAAGTGTTTCTTAGCGAGAAACACTTCCGTGACATTGCTACCTTCTTAACCCTTGCTCAAATGTGCTAACCATCAAGTTTATCACCTTGTGCACATGTGTTAGTATATTTTCACAAACATTTTAAGGGTTAATGTTAGCACACTAAGTCCCAAATGCATATGATCATATTGAATACTCAATATGCTTTAGACTTCAATGAGTAACCAAGTAAGAAGCCAATGTCACAACATCTTTGAAACTTCTCTAAGTGTTATCGCTTCTTGTAGACGTAGCATTTGCAACCAAACACATAGAAGAAAGAGATGTCCAGCTTCTTCCCATTAAGCAACTCAAAGGGGGTCTTCTCAAGCAATAGGTGAGGGAATATGCGGTTGGATACACAACAAGTAGTGTTGATAGCTTCGGCCCAAAACCTCTCCGCTATGTTGTTATCATCAAGCATAAATTTTATGTAATTTAGGGATGTATTGTGCCAAGTTTTAATATAATAATTCTGTATTTAATTAAATATGTAATAAAATCAAACATTTCTATGTTTCTCTTGACAAAACCGCTAATAAAAAATTGGGACCCAATGTCATGAAATTTTTATAGCATCTAGAGGAGTATGGTTACCTATCCTAAGTGTGATCACACCCTCTATGGTGTCTTGATCACCAAAACCAAAACCCTATGTTATACCTTTCCCTTGATAAACCGGGTTTTATGTTTCTCTTTCTTCTTTCTTAAGTTGAGCACTTGATCATCTTGTAGTCATGACCATCATCACCATGATCATCTCTAGGCTGCACCACTTGGCATGGGACTTCTCATTTCATGTCTACACACTTAGCACAATGATTAGTCCCTGAGTTTCATCAACTATCCAAAACCAAATAGGGCTTTTCAAGTTGTTGGCTATCTATTGTCCAAAGTGTATGATAAGCCTATGAAACCAAGGTCCACAAAGCCACACTTGTCCACAACTTCTCTAAACCCTTCCATTTGTCATTCTGTGCATCCTTGTCTACCAATATGCTCACTTGCATGTAGGACCTCATTGAAATCAACTGCACAGAACCATGGAAGGTCGATCCTTGAATTGAGCAATCCAAGAAGATACAACTCCTATGGCATAGCTCTCGCCTAGCATCTCCATAGAATCTCATAAAGAGCCATTCCTCATCTCGTGATGAAACCAGTCAAGTCGTGACATCAATGTGAAGTTTGTCATAGCTTTCTAGTTTCACGTCCACCTCCTAAATCCATAGAAGATCCAAACCACCACCATGACCAAAACTTCCTACTCTATATCCTCCTACCATCCGCAAGGTTTGAATCAATCCATCCACTAAATTGCTAAAGAACCTTGTCTCTAACAACGACTAGCTAGGGACAACGTAGCTCCCATAAGCTATTCAATTCACAAACTGCCCCAGGCAACCCAAGGCGCCGATAGCTCAAGCATATGATTTTCATTGTGCCCGGCAGGGGCTGCCCATCATAGCCACCACTGATCACACATTGTTGGTAAGACTACCTCTCCTTTGTTTCTTCAAATTCTCCTCTGGAAGCCCACCACTACTCTCTAATCTCGTATCTAGCTGACCCATCCTTGAGTTCATCAGGCCAAAAGGGATAATAGCATTTAAACCCACTAGTTCATTTAGTTCTAGGTTTTGCAAGGCCTGCCTAGATGGTTTGGACTTTTGCTTCCTAGTTGGGTTCCTTGTATCATAAATAGATAGATCAAGCTTCTTCCTAGCTCGATCATGATCACTACCCTGGTCCATATCCTTTGATCCATGAGGTATCTTCAAAGGTGACTGCACCTCTGGATCATCATCGCCTTCCACTAGGCTAGAGGAGTAGTAGCAAGAACTCCATCATTTCTCCCTATACGACCACCTCCCTCCATTTGGTTTCTGGTGCTCAGGGTGGGCATGATCCACCAAATAAGCCACTCCTAAAAGATTTTGATGCAGCCTCAGAGAAGGACTGCACTCTCCTTTGATGATCTTCTAGAGCTCTTAGCTAGATATCGTATGGCAACTTCCCCATCTCATTAAGTGGCATTGGTGTAGGGCAATCTGACTCTGAGTGCCCCATAATGCCAGAAGAAAAACAATAGAATGGTAGCACACCTTCTTCCCACTTCTGGATGATGCCATGGCAGCGATCAGATTGGAGGGAAACAACACAAGTGAACTTGCTACCTTGGGTGCAGTCGTAGAATGATCCCAACTCTATGAAACCTAAGTGGCGCTTAGACCCTAGAGGGCCAACTAGAGTTTCAAAAATATGTGGTCAACGACACCAAAACAGCTAACCGGTGGTCTATGTTACACGGATACTCCAAGGGGGGGTGATGTATCCGTATCTGATACTCGTCGGATATGCAGATACGGATACTCGGATACACCATTTTAGTGGGTTTTTTTTTGAGAAAGTGTGTATCCACGTATCCGATACGTATTGTATCAGATACTCGTACCTGTGCTCGTGTAACGTAGCTGGTGGTATGCGGTGTCTTGGAGTCAGTGGCGGGGCATGGACGCTGTAGCTAGGATGGCCAGTGGTAGAGCAGTCCAGATCGCGGGGGATGGCGAACTAGATCGGAGTTGGGAGCATGTTCGCTCTCAGAATCGCTAGGGATACGATCCGAAAATTACAGATCGGCATCGCTGACACGAGTGGCCTTTTTAAATATATATTATGTCTAGATACATAGTAAAAGCTATGAATATAAAAATATCAAAACATCTTATATTTTGGGATAGATGAAGTAATAAACAATCAAACAACTTTTTTTTCACAAAAAAATCAAATAATTATATACAAATATTGTACGTACCAAGGAATTAATATATGTATCCAAATAATTCTGTTAAAATTGAAAGGTACCATTGACCAGTCAAAATTTGTCGTTTCTAGAGTAGACAAGTCTATTTTATTTTATGCATAAATTGTTGTGCTGAATTCGCTTTATTGAAAGGATGGCAGAGCATATTCTGTTATTCCATGCGAATTATAGTTTTACTAGTTAGGTTTTTTACGGTGGACAGTTTGCTTGGTTCCTTAGGAACATCAAGATCGGGATGTTTAAGGTGGGGAATCTCTACTATGTGAACTACCATCCTCTTCGATGGTGTGACCCTCTCCCTATCCCACGCGAGCATGGCCTCTCACTCTCCCAGCGACCACGCCCGCGCTCCTCCTCCTCCTCCTCCTCCTCCTCCCCATGCCCGCGCCCCATCTATGCCAGTGAGCTCCTTCATCTCACCCCTCTGGTGGTAGCGAGTTCTAGCGAGGCGTCTTCTTTGATGCCGTTGAGGTAGGCCACCTCCTCCTTCTCCTCTTCCTCCTCCTCCTCCTCCTTCTCCTCCTCATCCTCATCCTAGATATGTCCATGCTAGAGACAAAGAAGACATCAGTGCTAGGGTTCCAATGGCCATGCCTGACCCTTTTCTCCAAATCCAGTGGGCTATAGAAGTAGGGCTGGCTAGGGGGAGTCAGGCCAAGCAAGCGGCGGGGAAGGGGGCCAGGCGGTTTAGGGGGCCTGGCGGTGGTTACAATGGCCAGGCTAGGTCAGGGCGGGGTTGCTAAGCAAGAGCTCGAAGCTTGGCAGAGGGGCAGGGGAAGAAGGTGGCCTTCATAGGCACTAGGGTTTGTCGGAGTACCCATGACAGGGCAGTGGCTGATGACGGGTGAGAGGTCGATGAGGACGGTGCGGTCATCGGTGAGGAAGCCATGGCCAGGGGTGGCAGGGGAGGAGGCGGGGGTGGAGTGAGGATGACGGCATTGGCATATTGTTTCCGGGAATGGCTGCAAAGCAAATGGCCTGTCAGATTCAAATTGGATCCTTTGGACCATTGGCATATTGTTTCAAGCAAATTAAGAAGAGCTATCAAAGGATGGGGTTAGAATAATGATAGTCAACAAAACAAAGCTAAATATGATATCTTGAGAAGAATTCAATTGTTAGATGAGCGGAGTAATTCTAGACCCCTGGCACAAATTGAATGGAATGAGAGATATGAACTTGATAAAGAGTTACAAAATATGCTGCTAGATGAAGAGTTATAGTGTCAGAAGAAGTGCTAAGAAATGGATTTTGGCTGGTGATTCTAATACAAGTTACTTTCACAAATGTGCTAATGGAAGAAGGAGGAAAATGCAGATCACAATATTGGAAATAGATGGTCAAGAGATAGTAGACAACAAATTACTGAAGGATCACATAATAGAGAACTATAAACTATTGTTTGGGAGTGCAAAACTGGCAGATATGCATCTAGATGCTGACTTATGGCCCATTGATCATAGAATTCAGCAGGTTGACAACGATTTCCTTATCAGACCTTTCTCTTTAGGAGAGTTAGATGTTACTATCAAAGAAATGATAAATAATACTGGTCCTGGACCAATTGGTTTTTCAGTTGAATTTTTTAAAGCATTCTGGCCACTAATCAGGGGAGACGTTAAAGAGATGTTAGATATCTTGCATGCAGGACATTTGGAGTTATGGAGATTGAACTATGGAGTTATCATTTTAATGCTTAAAGTCAAACCTGCAACTACTATTAAGCAGTTTAGACCAATTTGCTTGTTAAATGTCATTTACAAAATCATCACCAAGACCTTAACGCTAAGGTTAACAGAAGTGATTGACAAGGTGATTAGCCTCTTCCAAACAGCCTTCATACCTGGCACGAACATTTTAGAAGGGATAGTCATTCTCCAGGAAGTGATGCATGATTTGAGGTCTTCTAATTAACTCTACTGGAGTATTTATCAAACTAGATTTTAAAAAAGCCTATGCCAAAGTGAGTTGGAATTTTTTAGAAGAGGTTCTTGAAAGAAAAGGTTTTTCAAATACTTGGGTCCAGTGGATAAATAAGTCAGTCAGAGGGGGTAGAGTTTGTATATTTATTAATGGAGAGAGAGGGGAATTTTACAAGAGTTATAAAGGCCTCAGGCAAGGAGATCCTTTATCCCCTTTGTTCTTTAATCTGGTGGCTGATGCCCTCTCCGCCATGCTATCTAGGGCTTGTGAGGCAGGCATCATTCAGGGTCTGGTACCTCATTTAGTTGAAGGAGGTCTTTCACATTTACAATATGTAGATGATACAGTAATTCTTTTGCAATATTCCCCTAAGAATCTAAGAAATGTTAGATTAGTTCTGTCTTGTTATGAGGCTATGTCAGGAATGAAAATTAGTTTTGAGAAAAGTGAAATCTTTACTATTGGTCTTCCTCAGGAAGATCAAAAGCTAGCTGCTGCCTGCCTGGGCTATAAGATTGGGGTGTTTCCCATAAAACAGTTAGGTATGCCTATGAGTAGCTTGAAGATTTCCAAAGCACAAGTGAGTTATGTAAGTGAAAAAACTGAGAAGAGGCTTGGTACTTGGCAATGTTAATACTTATCATCTAGAGGAAAATCCACTCTGATTGACTCTTGTCTATCCAATATCCCCTTGTACGCTATGGGAGTTTATCACTTGTATGTGGGCAATTTCCAAAAGCTATACATGATAAGATCACTACTAGGAATTGACCCTTAGAGCACCATTTTTTTCGCAACACCACACATTTAGTTGCAATATTTGGTTTTATAGCAATCAACGTATTAATGGGTTGCGATATCTGGATCTTATGGCCACCAAAAATGTGGGTTGCATCAGTTGAAACATTCGTTGCAACACGTTGTTGTTAATGCCACGGTGAAAAAGGTGGTTGCCTTTTTGGGTACCTATTGCCACAACTAATTGTGCAATGCGATAATATCAATTTAGTGTTGCGATAGATATGTGTTTGTTGCCACGAACATTTAGTTGGTTGCGATTATGCCTGCTTGTGGCCACAATGAAATAACGTTGTCTAAAACTTAACCTTTGTTGCGATAGCTCATGTGCATGTTGCATCCAGAAAACAATTCGTGGCGTTTGATTTATGTTTGTTGCCACGAATATTTCATTGGTTGCGATTATGCATGCTTGTGGCCACGATGAAATAACGTTGTCTAAAACTTAACCTTTGTTGTGATAGCTCATGTGCTTGTTGCATCCAGAAAACAATTCGTTGCGTTTGATTTGTGTTTGTTGCCATGAATATTTCATTGGTTGCCATTATGCATGCCTGTGGCCACGGTGAAATAACGTTGTCTTAAACTTAACCTTCGTTGCGATAGCTCATGTGCCTGTTGCATCCAGAAAACAAATCGTTGCATCAATTAGCTTCTATTGCCACCAATAAATTATGTGAATTCATTAGACTATTTTTGGTTGCGCTCAAAGAAAAGTTGATGATGCAATTAAGCCCACCGACACATTTAAAGAATAAACATAAAAACCCAGCCACCAAAAGAAAAAACCCAGCCCAAGCAAGAACGACCGCACAATCCAGACATCCCAGTGGACATTTAAAAAATAAAAAACAAAGAAAACAAGGGGCATCCCAGTGGACATTTAAAAAATAAAAAACAAAAAAAACAAGGGGCGCTTAGGAATTGAACCCAGAAAATTAGGCCTTCTATGACAATTTTCATATGACAAAACTCTTTTTAGTCATAGAAACGATGTGTTTATGACAATTTTTCATTGGATGACAAGCGTTTGTGACTAAATTATGATTTAGTCATAAGCAATTGTCACCTTGTCCACTTTCCTGTCTTTGTGACAATAGTTCATGACAAAATAATTGAAATAATTGTCATTAATTAAAGAACATTTTTTTTAAAAAAAAAATCCACCTTGGCACACTGCTACACTAATAGGCATGTATCCATACAACGTGTATGCGGCCGAGAGGTACACTAGTCATTTTTCTTTTTAATAGTTTCAATCACAATCAGTTTAGTGCTAACCGGCGGGCTAGGTATATAAATTGACGGGCAAAAAACAACAGAAGGTGCAACCAGATAAACCAGAACGGAGCAAAAAAAAAAGAACATGATTCCAAAAAAGATCGAACATAAATTGGAAACATACGAACAGAGGAAAACATAAAACCAAAATCAGGAAAAAGATAAAACAGAAAATTGATGCCTACTGTGGCTTGAGCTTGAAAAGTGTAAAAAACAACTCAGAACATCTAGAACAAAGCAAATATGCCATACCACTGAGCTATGAGACAACTTGTGTTTTATATTTTTTTCTTTTATATAAATATGTTCTCCAGGAATTTAAAGCAAATATGCCATACCACTGAGCTATGAGACAACTTGTGTTTTACATTTTTTCTTTTACTAGGTAGCGGGCCTGTGCGTTGCTACGGGATGTAAAATTTTTTTACTACAACACATAGATCGCACGATAAAATTATACAAAGCCGCTCGATATCGCCGGGAACGGGATGACCAGGTACACCAGCACTGCTGCTTTGCCGACACCTACAATGCACCAACTCACCACGGCCACACCTCGCCACTATACCACCGTTCTAGCTACCTCAAGCCCACGGTGAGCCCCCACACCTATCTTGTTCGCCGGTATTGCGCTCGCCATGGCCACCATCGTGGTCTCTCCACCTAAAAGGCCCGAGGCAGTACCCTTTCTCTGTCACGGTACATAGCACACACACATGCGCACTCGCACTCAAACAAGCACGGCCTTGCCAATCCCACAACGCTCTAGAACACTGATGCCAATGAACCACCCCGAAGGCTCGCCTTACTCAAAGAAGACCCCTAGGTTTCCTAGTTGCCTGCATGGTGGCGACATTAAAACCAAATACATATGTTGTAGTAATGTCACCTACAAATAGATATTCAAACTGACAAGCTACTACATGTGTTCAAGAATTGAGTGATTTAATAGGTAATTGTTAGCGGAACGTTTGATAACGCGACTATGACATTTGATAATGCAAATTAAACAACAAAAAATGATTTACCTAAAAAATACATAGTTTGAAAAGATCTAGATCTAATATTATTACAAGAAAACCCACCTCTTTGCCAAGGAGAGCTTTATTATCATGGATTCAACAATATCATTACAAAACAAAATTAAGAATCTTGACACAAAACTAAAAATAATAATCAGCCTTAACATGACATTGGGAAAACATGCACATTCATGCACAACTTATTTCGCCCCACTCCAAACTTTTTTATTGTTAAGCGTGATTGTCTACAATATCATTTTTTTGACCATGAACACCTATTCATGAAAGTGTTTTAAAAAATAATCTTTTAAGGTTTAATTATGGAATAATGTCCCAAAAATATATTTCCATGGAGAGTTTTTCGCCTTCACGAATTTATTTCGGTGGTGCAAAGGAAAGGTAGCTCAAGTAGGATAGTATATATGGAGCATTTTTATAATTAAAGTTGGATCAAAATTAAGGCAGATGCAGATAAGTTAGCCTAACAGATGCACTGTACGTAATCTATTCCCATTTATGTAGTAATGGTGCAAACTACGGAGGGAGATGCAAACCTGCATCTTTCTTTTGGCTGTAGGAAATGATACCAGCATGGAACCTTTCTAGAAATTAAACTTGCCATAGCTTATCCCAGGCTTGATATTGATGGTGTAAGAAGTTGAGTTGGGCAATCAGCAAATAGATTCCAAGCTCCTTGACCTGCAATGCACTTAAAAGTAGTGACACAAAGGTTAACCAAATTGCTTTGTCAGCACTATATATACTTTAAATGTAACAGAATTTGTTTTTTGCCGGATATATCTAGGTAAGGGATTTCCAATCATTGTTTGCTGACCCTAATAGGGTCACCCTATACACACATCCTTTTTATCGGATATCCAGACCTTTGCATGCACAATACCGGATCCCTACCAATTCTCAAAAAAACAGTTATATTCTCACCATTCCTTCGGCCAGTTCCGAGCAAATCTAGAGTGTGTTGGACAATCCTGAAATGATACCAGTTGTTTAATAGATAAAATAAATCTCTTTGTTTGCTTTATCACTTCTTCGAGATTCAGTTGTGACACCAGGTTTCCCGTTGGCATATGGCTATGTCAATATTCCATATTTTTAGGATGGCATCCTCTACTCCTCCAATAATATAGTCCTATGATTAAGTAATGGCTAACATTACAGAAACTGATAATTCAATAATGCAGCACAGTAGCAGCCGGCCGGCCATCTAGTAATAGTAACATTGAGCAACAATAGCATGCAATCAGCAGTCGACCATCTAGTGGTAGCGGTAGCAGGTAGCCATGCATCAGCAGCTTGCAGCCGGCCATCAGTAGTAGCAGTAGCACATAGCGACAAGCCACGGAGGCCAAAATTGCTATAGGGAAGGCAGGGGCGGAGCCAGGATTTGAACATAGGGGGGCCGTGCAAATCAAAAACAATCATGTGTGTCAAAATATTACATGACAAAGGTGTACATAGCACCAAAATAAATATTTGCGACAAAAAAGCAGAAAAAATAAAGAGAAATTAATTATTCTCAAGCCTCTAACCTTTACCTGATCAATCTATTTCTTTGGCCAGGAAAAGAATCACAGTAAAACAAGTAGTTAAACGGGGGCAAAATTAATTAGTACTAGATCCTAACATCAAATGACAAACAATCAGTTACATATCTTTTAGCCTCAGACAAGGCGATCACTTAAACGGGTAAAATGGTCATTTAAATAGAAGGTTAAACCAAAACACCATACCACTGTTAGTGTTTAAAAGTTGAGTACACGTACTTAATGACCATTTAGAATTTAGACGAATAATGATAGAAACATAGGAGATAAGAAAGATAATAGGAAGACTAATGCTAAATAATATAGATCCCATTGTTGGAGATCAATTCAAAAGGATTCAACAAAAAAAACGCTGATTTTCAATTAACTAGCTAATTAGAGTGTGTGGTAGGAGACAAACTAATGTTTGATAGGCAATAATAAAAATAAAAAATATGAAGAAAATATTAGAAAGATCTAGATTTTATTTATATAAGAAACTATTAGAGATCAATATGAAATAAGAATAAAATTACAGATAATATCATTATAACTAGTTAATTAGACAATTAAGCACCTAATTTAGAGTATGTATTAAGGGAGTTATGAGAAAGTTGGGGGGTGCCAGGCCCCCCTCAGCCCCCCCTTCCCTCCGCCACTGAGGGAAGGGATCAGAGGCAAAAATAGCAATGAGGATGGGAGTCCAGCAGGCCACGGCAAACCTAGCGGCCAGCGATGGCCAAGACAGTTCTATCGGCGGAGGCCAAGCCATCGATCGATTAAGTACCTACATCGCCGCTACGTCCACAGCGGCATCGATCGATCGGCTACCCTGGACCGTGTGCGTTGGCGCCATCTAGAGGAAATACACAATGACGATTACCTCCTCGCATCTAACTGAAGCCACTCTCCCTTCCGAAACCAATTACTATACCATAGACAGATAGAAATAAAATTGAATTGTCGATTAATGAATAGTAGGCCAATTAGCAGCACCTGGAATAGGTGGCGGGCGTTCATGCTCGATTGGTGGGTGTTCGTAGGTCCATGTCAGCTCCCTCTCCGGTGCTAGGGCTGCCTCAAGGTCAGGTGATGGGCAGGGATGCCTATTCGTCAAGCTGTTCTTGCCGGCGAGGGAGATTGTGGAGACATTAAGGCTGGTAGAGGATGTCGGACCGCTGGTGCGTTGAAGCCGGGCAGTATCGGAAGACGTCCCAAGATTCGGTGGTGAGATTAATTTTCTTTCCTTTAGATGAGGAGCGATTAATTTTCTTTTCTCAATGAGGGACCGAAATTTTTTGTCGTAGATGAAATTTTATATCAGGAATCCTTTATTTTTCCTTATTTCATTTCGCACCCTTCCACATCCCTGATTATATATTATTCTCTATCGTAAATTTGCAACAGGAATCCTTTCCTGTTTTTTATTTCAATTTTCACCCTTCCACCCTCTTAGAGGTATCGCAGGTACGGGAGGGGGAGCGACCCAAAAAAAGTCGCACCATGTGGTGGTCTTACTTTTGTTCTTTTTAGTTGTAGGAGATATAAATATGTTCTCCACACTACTACAGAATGAGGCATTGGTCGATGCCTAAAATGGCCAAAAACCTCGGCCTTTTTGCGGTCCGGGGTTAAAGACCCCTTTAGCACCGGTTCGTGTGACAAACCGGTGCTAAAGGGTCCTGCCCAACGGCTACTGACATGTGCTGTCGGGGCAGAGACCCTTTAGCACCGGTTTTTAACAAGAACCGGTGCTAAAGGGGTCCCTTTAGCACCGGCCAGAGCCACGGGCCGAGGCAAACCCTTTAGCACCGGTTTGTGTTACAAACCGGTGCTAAAAGGTAACCCTTTAGCACCGGTTTTTGCTCTGAACCGGTGCTAAAGGTCCGGTTTATAGGCCGGCTCCCTCCTCCCCTCTGCCCATTTGAAACCGAGAGCACCATTGTTGTTCTTGGAGCTTCTTCTTGCTTGTTCTTCATTTGTTCTTCATCTCCAACGCCCATCGTTGATCTTCTTCGACTCCGTCATCGTCTCTTCGCGCTTAGAGGTGACTAACTTCAGCCTTTCTTGTCTTTTTCATGTTCTTTTTGGCTTGTGATGTTCCCATCATTTTTTAGCTCAAATCCACTTTGTTATTTTGAATCATTCACATGAATTAGTATCCATATATATATATCATATTTCATGGTTGACCTAGTTTTAATATATTTTGCAAGAATGAATTATAGTATATTTTTATGATCATAGAAAGTAGGATAGTTCAAATTAATTGGTTTGTTAATATCACTTGATTTATTTTTATTACTACATATAATGTCCATTGTATCATACATGTTTACTAGTAAATGTGGAATTTATAATTGTTTTAAAATTGAGTATGGATAGTACATGGCAACCGTGACCGGGTCTTCCGTCTCTCAACGGGTTCAAAAGCGATACCGTCCGGAACTCCCTCTCATTACTTGTGGCAAGTGTGGGCAGAAGATTTTGATGGAGTACAAAGTGTCGAAAGAGGGAGTAAACAAGGGTCGTATATTCTACAAGTGTCCAGATCGTAATGTGAGTTATTTCCAGACATTTGCTTATATATGTGCATATTTTTTTAAATGATATTAATTAAACTTTTGATTCTCTCTTTTAATTTCAGTGGGACGGTACCGGCGGATGTACAGGTTGGTACTGGGAGGAAGAATACATTGAACACATTAAGAAATCTTTTGCACAGGTGGTTGAGGCTGAAGGTGGTGAGGCAGTGAGCCGACGAAAGAAGTTCAATGAAGTTGATCAAGCGAATGATCTATCTATTATAGTTGGGATCGGACGCGAACTAATTATGTTGCTTAAGTGCATTTTAGTTTTATTTTTTTTAATGCTAGTTGCGATTGTATTTGTTGTAGCCAAGCTTTTCTAAATTAATCAACTATGTATCTTAGACATGTTGTGCAATAAGATGAGAAACTATATGTGTGCATGGTTTTCATAATATATATGTTATCTTTAATGCAGATGGTAACACGTAATTGGATGTATAATGCCGATCGGCGCTCCGAAGAGTTCATTAATGGCGTGCACTATTTCTTAAAGTGTGGCCGAGTCAAATAAAGAGGGACGTTTTCATGTGCTGTCCATGTGCCGTGTGCA